>NC_091456.1:179446352-179725899 GCF_027789765.1 Dendropsophus ebraccatus
TTCTATTTTTTCTTATATTTTTTTTTTATATGTGGATAGTGCACTTTGTTGGGATCCCAGTGGGGTACTGGATAATAATACTGTAAGACTTGACTGACTTGAATAAAACTTCAGACTGACTAGACTTAGACTTAAGACTTGAACTAGACGACAGTGGGCTATTTGATGGAGGGTCCTATCTAGACCCTTAGCTACTTAGCTATGGGGATGTAGTAGAAGAAGAACCTGCATATTTGGCTATGATGATTTGCCTATTGCTGATCCAGATCCAGGAACACAGGCCCCATTTGGTGGGTAAAGGCCACTAAGGAAACCTAGTACGTTTCAGCAGCTTTAACTGCTCTTACGTAACTGCTGTCGTTACTCCTGTCTCAGCCACTGCCCTAAATCTGGGCCTATCTTAGCCTTAATAAATGCTCCCTCCATTTAGGTCCAATCCTTTGTCAAGCTACCTCTCCACCAATAGGAAGACATCCAAAAGTTATAGAGGGGGGGGGGGGACATGTTTTCAGTTTTGTCCTACTGTGTAGTCTAATTTATCTTCCTGCTAAAGAGACCACCTAACTATATGAATAGAGAATGTTTTACACTGGGCCTGGCCATTCGGCCAGGGCCTGATGCTGCATTCTTGCACTTCCTGCTGTTTATCCTCAGTTCCTGTGCTCCTGTCTGACTAGTCATGCCTATCTAGACACCAGGGAGTGTGAGTGACATTGATGAGGGATCCTGTCCTTGTTAAGGGCGTTACTCAAACCGATCAGCATACAAACCGATCAGCATTTGAATCCTACTGTTTGGAGAAGGTGGATGTTGCCTGAGGACTGTCTGAAAAACATGGAAACAGCCTCTGATAACCAACCTAACATGGGGGATGCTATCTACTGGCAAGGAGGGCTGAGGGATAACTTTACAGGGGGACTACCTACAGTGTGGTCCTACTACTAGATACTGTATACTAGAGCAACATCTGCTGGGGAGGGGGTTGTTAACATGGGGAACACCACATACTGGGCAGTTACCTATAGGGGATGACTACCTACAAGAGGACTAGCTACATAGGTATACTACCTACAGGGGATTTTCCCACTAGCAGTGTGAAAATGTTAGAGTAGGACCATGTCTCTGAGGAAACCTTCACGTGGTGACATGGTACACTTTGATCAAATAGTTTGCTAATACCGACAGTGGATATTACCTATCAGGGAGGCTAGCTATGGGGAGGGGGGTATTACAGCACTACTGGGGACAAGGGGTTGCTAATTTACTTTATGGTGGCACAGATGGTGGCCTTACTAGTGTTCATGGGCATAAGGGGGGCGTCAGGACTGTCTAAGGGCCCAAATTAGGCCTAAATACTACATTTGGGATAGTTGCAAGGATAGTGCTGGAACAAAGATGTTTTTGGCCAGAAAAAAAGGATAGGGCTTTATTTAAGATTGGCGTATGAGTACACCAGTCTTGATAGATGTCCCTTATGGTCCTTTTAGACGGAGCGATAATTCGCCCGATCGCACGATTAACGATTTTGAATGAACGATGTGTTTTTTATAACGATCAGCGTTTAGATGGAACGATACATCGTATGGAAAGATCATTTTGCGATCGTTTTGCGATCGCTTAATCCTATCTCACACATAGGTGAAATCGTTAAGAGACTGTTTACACTGAACGCTCTGCGAATTTTTTGCGAACGATTAACGACGATTTAAGAACATGTTGAAAGATCAAAATGAACGATTTCTCGCTCGTCGCTTGATCGTTCGCTGTGTTTACACGGAACGATTATCGCTCAAATGCGATCGTTATTGTGCAAATTTGAACGATAATCGTTCCGTCTAAAAGGACCATTATTGTGTTTAATAAAAATACTGAAAAATCTAGTTTTTTGGCATGAGCAAAGCGGGCTTCATTTAGTTTTGTACAAAGTTAAATAATCAGCTTTGGAATCCTGCTGTCTGCCTACTCCGTGGAGAAGGTGGAGACAGCTTGAGGACCGCTGTATCCATATTTTCAAAGCAGCCTTTTGGCTGTCTCTACGTTTCAATGAACTCTGTTTTCTAGAAATGATGGGGAAAAGAAATAAACCTGATGGAAGTGTCAGTCTCAGTCAACAACTAATAAACCAAGCAAGCGTATCCCATCGGTGCCATCAATAATACAGGAAGTAGTTAAAGGGTATCTGTCTATAGGTTTATACTGCCTTTAATGAGCGCAGCATAAACTAGTGACAGGAACGCTGAATAGATCAGTGTTTTACTTCTGTACATGTACATAATTCTGGTCAGCTGTTCTACTAATATGCAGGAGAATGGGATTCCTGCCACACCCCTCCTCTGCCCTCCTGCTGATTGACAGTTGACTGCCTATACACAGCATGGATAAATAACTGCCAATCAGCAGCTGGTGGGCAGAGTTTTCTGCTTCTCATGAATATCCAGGACTACTGGGCTCATGCACATAATGGAGAGAACTTCTTATTGTCCATGTTATTCAGGATCATCTCTATAGATCAGCTCCACAGAACAATATAAGTGATATGTCATTCTGATCAGCTTCTCTGTCACTACTTTATGCTACGCTGAGATAGGACAGCATAAAGCTAAAAAAAAAACTAAAATAAAAAAAGACCCTAAAATTCCCAAGGTCTCTGTTATGTTTGAGGCCTGTGGTTTAGTTGGGTGACGCACTGCGGCCACATATGGGGGGTTTCTAGAAACATTTGAATGAGTGGAATAAATATTGATTTACATTTCTCAGATGGTATTTGCTGTGTTAGGCTATGATCACATAGCGTAAGAGAGCGGCAGTTCCGTGACCCGGTCGGTTCACGGAACGGCCAAACTCTGAAAAGATC
This sequence comes from Dendropsophus ebraccatus, assembly GCF_027789765.1. Classification (NCBI taxonomy): domain Eukaryota; kingdom Metazoa; phylum Chordata; class Amphibia; order Anura; family Hylidae; genus Dendropsophus; species Dendropsophus ebraccatus. Next base: position 179,449,207 of record NC_091456.1, read on the forward strand.
ATCCTGGCCGGAACTGCAGTACCGGCCGGATGATCTTTCGGCCCACAGTGTTCTGATGTGGGCGCATCCGTGTGTGCCCGCATCAGAACTTTGCACTGCACGCTGGGGAGCAAGCGGCTGGATCCGCTCGCTCCACAGTGTGCACTGACATGGTATTCATTGAATAGCAGCCGCAGAAAATGTCAGTTGTTTGTGGCGGCGCTAGGGATCCCGGCCGGAGCGTATACTATGTGTATACCATCAACAGCAATGCAACGTATATTCTAGTGACGTTACGAAAATATACGTTATGTGAACATAGCTTTAGAGGGAAAAATGGATTAAAATGGAATATCTGCCAAAAAATTAAAAAAAAATTAAATTTCCCCTTTCAACTTACTCTGCCAAACACCTAAAAGCTTAATAAACTTATGAAATGTTACTTTGAATACTTTGAGGGGTGTAATTTTTACAGTGGAGAGATTTATAGGGGTAACTAACATACAGGCCCCACAAATCCACTTCAGAATTGAACTGGTCCCTTATAAGATCAGAATTTGAAATTTCCCTAAAAATGTGAAAAATTGCTGCAAAATTTCAAAGCCCTCTAACATCCTAACAAGTAAAAGGACGTTCACCAAATGACATCACCATACAGTAGACATGTTGTAGATGTTGCAGTAATAATTATAGTGCTTGAAAAGCACTATATTGTAATCCGTATTCTTCTTCTTCTTCCGTTTCTTCTTCCAGCCATTTTTCTGCGCGTAATACAGCCTGAACCGCTTTGCGCACAGACTCCGTTCAAACTGCGTTTCGAAGCCCTCGGTGGTGTGTGGTGTGCTATCTATTTTTCGTTTCGATCGGATTTGTCGTTTTTAAGAAATTTACGTTTAAAGACCCCAAATTTCCCATAGAAAATAATGGCCCATTGCAAATAATAGCCACACTCTAACTGCTGACAGCCAATCACAGCACATATGCAAATAGCTGAAATATAGCAGCCAATAGGAACTCTAAGGTCTCGTCATGCATTGTATCACACCATCCACAGTCACATGTCCACTATTGGCCAATAGAAGATGTAATATATGGAAGGTCCTTAACGATTTTGTCTCCCTGACATGAGTAAGATTGTCATGGTAACCAAGCAATGGTCTTAACCATTATAAGTAGCAGAGGTCAGTCAGTAAAATAGCAGAGCTGAGGCAGCCATGTAGCAGGTACGGGATCCAAGCTGCTCTTAAAGGGACGGTACCCAAGCCGCTCTTAAAGGGACCCAAGCCGCTCTAAATGGGTCCCTTTAAGAGCGAACTAAGTACCTGTAAGAGCGACCCGGGTCCCTTTAAGAGCGACCTGGGTCCCTTGAGGGGGTAAACGGGTCCCTTTAAGAGCGAAATATGTCCCTTTAAGAGCGACCTGGGTCCCTTTAAGAGCGAAATGGGTCCCTTTAAGAGTGATCTGGGTCCCTTTAAAGGAAATATTTCACTCTTAAAGAGACCCATTTCGCTCTTAAAGAGCGACCTGGGTCCCTTTAAGAGTGAAATATGTCCCTTTAAGAGCAACCTGGGTCCCTATAAGAGTGAAATATGTCCCTTTAAGAGCGACCTTGGTCCCTTTAAGAGCGACCTTGGTCCCTTTAAGAGCGAAATATGTCCCTTTAAGGGCAAAATGGGTCCCTTTAAGAGCTAAATATGTCCCTTTAAGAGCGAGCTGGGTCCCTTTAAGAGCAACCTGGGTCCCTTTAAGAGAAATATGTCCCTTTAAGAGCAAAAATCGGTCCCTTTAAGAGCGACCTTGGTCCCTTTAAGAGCGAAATATGTCCCTTTAAGAGCAAAATATGTCCCTTTAAGAGCAAAATGGGTCCCTTTAAGAGCGACCTGGGTCCCTTTAAGAGCAAAATATGTCCCTTTAAGAGCGACCTGGGTCCCTTTAAGAGCAAAATGGGTCCCTTTAAGAGATAAATCGGTCCCTTTAAGAGCGACCTTGGTCCCTTTAAGAGCTAAATATGTCCCTTTAAGAGCGAAATATGTCCCTTTAAGAGCAAAATGGGTGCCTTTAAGAGCGACCTGGGCCCCTTTAAGAGCGAAATGGGTCCCTTTAAGAGCGACCTGGGTCCCTTTAAGAGCAAAATGATTCCCTTTAAAGAGCGACCTGGGTCCCTTTAAGAGCGACCTGGGTCCCAGGGACCCAGGGACCCAGGTCGCTCTTAAAGGGATCCAAGTCCCTCTTAAAGGGATCCATGTATCTCTTAAAGGGATCCATGTAGCTCTTAAAGGGATGGGACCCAAGTCACTCTTAAAGCGACCCAAGTCGCTCTTAAAGGTATGGGACCCAAGTCACTCTTATAGGGACGGGAGCCATGTCGCTCTTAAAGGAATGGGATCCAAGTTTCTCTTAAAGGGAAGTCACTGGTAAAGGGGCGCTCTTTTCAAGCACTATGTATTTTCCTGGAAATGCAAATCTAGTTAGTTCATGTGATATGACTATTTTTCTTAGGAAAAGAGAATTTTGAATATAAAGAACTGTAAATTTTTTAAATTTGTGTGCAAATGTGCAAATGGGAAAGTGACAGCTAGAGATTATAAGGGGAGGAGTTACTTTATAAACTGATGTTTGTTAAAAAAAAAAGGTAAAAGACCGGTTTCTGTTCCACCTATTTTTATTATGCCAATGCGCCATGGATCGAAAATGTAAGAAATTAACATTGCAAGTTAAATACTTCCAGATGGAAAGGAGGATTGCACTGGGAAATTCTGCACACACAGGAGCCCTATTGAGGTACAACATATAAATTGTTAAACAGTATACACCATGTATCTCATCACCTGTCTTGTTTGCAGAAAACAATATGTTACCATGGCAACAAAAACCGGGGAGAACGTATTCATAAAGATTTACTGTATCTGGAGCTGAAAATTGTGATAGTAAATTTCCAATTGTTTGACATTTTAACAAACATAATTATGATCTAAGTGCTTTTTCGTTTAATGGAATAGGGGGGAAACCTCAGAGACGGGGAACAGAGGTAATATTTCATTTTTGAAGTTTAGTTTAGACTTTGTGTTTGGGTCTATAATTCCCCCACAGCTGTTATTTCAGCTGAGGTATTACAATATTTACTAATTATAAGCTACAAGTAGGTCTTACAGATGTGATGTCACATGTCATAGGCACAAAGGGGTAGGATTTATGTTATAGCCAAAAATATATAGAAACATGTGAAACATAAAAAAAAAAAATGATTCACTGCTTATACTGAAGTTAATGGCTTTGTGCATAAGGGAATAGAAAAGGGAAATGACAGCTGCTAGGGAGTTCTGTTCTTATGTACAAGACTACAACTACTATAATACTGCTCCTATGTACAAGACTATAACTACTATAATACTGTTCCTATGTACAAGACTATAACTACTATAATACTGCTCCTACATACAAGACTATAACTACTATAATACTGCTCCTATGTACAAGACTATAACTACTATAATACTGCTCCTACATACAAGACTATAACTACTATAATACTGTTCCTATGTACAAGAATATAACTACTATAATACTGCTCCTACATACAAGACTATAACTACTATAATACTGCTCCCTATATACAAGAATATAACTACTATAATACTGCTCCTATGTACAAGAATATAACTACTATAATTAGCAGTTAGAAAAATAGAGGCGGTCACTCACCACAAAGTTGCCGTGAATTCGCTTTATTGGTCCGGGTAGTGAACACTGCAGGGAAGGGGGAAGGTGGAGGAGCGGGTCCAATCAGACAAACGTTTTCACGCGGTCACGCGCTTCGTCAGGTCTGGCATACGTCACACCGGTAGAGGTGTGTTTATAACAGGTGCATACTTAATGTGAAGACATAACGTAGAATTAAAACATAAAGAAATCACATTAAAACCAAGCAGTAGCAATATCAATATAGAAGGGCATTTAAGTCGTTTCTTTCGTTTAAACCGGATACCCCGGTTGCATCTAGCCGAATTATCCATTTGGTTTAATTTTTTAGCAACATTTTCAGCCACTCACAACCACTACCCGGGGGGTTGACTCTTTCCAGTCCTATTACTTTTAAACATTTAGGATCGTTTGCATGGACATGCCAGATCGCAAGGAATATAGGTGTTCCTTGAACCTTATCCACATTGCCCGTTTTGTCTTCCCGATATAGTATCGGTGGCAGGGACATATGACTGCGTAGATAACATGCGTAGTTTTGCATGTAATGAACTTTTTAACAAAACATTCTACGCCACCCAGGATGATATATGATGACGTTATTAGTTGGGGGCGGTAGTGGCATTGGCCACATCGTTTATTACCTGATGGCAGTGCACGGTTTAGCCATGATTTCGTGTGAGTAGATCTATTAGAGGCTAATTTATCACCTATGGTGGAACTTCTTTTGAAGGTGAACAAGGGTTTACGGAGGGCTGCGTTTTTTATGTCATCATCTTGCTCAAGGATGTACCAGAGCTTACGTGAAGATCGATAAGGATCCGACAGTCAAGATAAAACAACGCTTACGGGGACTACTGCACAAAGCAGTGACTAATAAAGTGCTGGATCAGAAAACTGCTGAGAAGCTAATACCTGACTCCCCCCGTGCTCCTAAGTGGTATCTTTTACCCAAGATCCACAAGTCGCTGAGCCGGCCGCAGGGCCGTCCCATCGTCTCGGCGGTCGGCTCAGTGACTGAAGGAGTATCACAGTTCTTAGACTGGACTCTTAGGCGGCTTCTATCCTCCTTTTCCACATATTTAAAGGACACTAACGATTTTTTGCATGCTCTTGAGGCTATCTCTTGGCATCCTGAATACTCCTTGGCGTCTGTGGATGTCGAGAGCCTCTACACCCGCATCCCACATGATGCGGGTGTTGAGGCTCTTGATAACATCCTCAGGCGCACTGGTCAACCTCCAAATTTCAGGTCTTTTGTTAAAGATGCACTTCTTTTTGTTTTAGGTAACAATTGCTTTACCTTTGAAGGAGATTGGTATCGTCAGGAGACCGGCACCGCGATGGGTACGCCGGTCTCCTGTACGTATGCCAATCTCTTTCTTTCATGGCTGGAGCAGGATCTAATATTCTCGGTAAATAATCCTTTCATTCAATATATTGTCTCGTTTCACAGATACGTCGACGATATATTTGTTATATGGCGTGGTACCCCCGTCATGTTTGACCAATTCGTCACATATCTGAATACTACAAACAGGGTTAATATGTTTTTTACTTATAATTTCGGAGGGCGAGCATTGGAGTTTTTAGATGTTAAAGTAGAAATAGTTAATGACGCCATAGTAACATCAGTCTTTCGCAAAGAGACAGCATCCAATGCCATATTGCATCATACCAGTTCTCACCCCCTTCGGTTAAAAAATCCATTCCTTACAGCCAAATGATAAGATTAAGAAGTATTAATAATACAGATGAATTATTTCATAAACAAGTCCAAGAATTACGTTGCCGCCTTATAGCCAGAGGCTATCCACTTGCAACTATTAATGAAGCCTATACTAAAGCATCTGATATGAGTCCCTACAGTCTACGCACTGACATCTGTAGTAATGACCATAAAAGATTTATCTTCTCATTGCAAAATTCCTCTATGAATGCCACCTTGATGAACATCATCCGTAAGCACTGGTACATCCTTGAGCAAGATGATGACATAAAAAACGCAGCCCTCCGTAAACCCTTGTTCACCTTCAAAAGAAGTTCCACCATAGGTGATAAATTAGCTTCTAATAGATCTACTCACACGAAATCATGGTTAACTCGTATACTGCCATCAGGTAATAAACGATGTGGCCAATGCCACTACCGCCCCCAACTAATAACGTCATCATATATCATCCTGGGTGGCGTAGAATGTTTTGTTAAACAGTTCATTACATGCAAAACTACGCATGTTATCTACGCAGTCATATGTCCCTGCCACCGATACTATATCGGGAAGACAAAACGGGCAATGTGGATAAGGTTCAAGGAACACCTATATTCCTTGCGATCTGGCAAGGGGGTTCCGCGCCTGTCCGCGATGTCCATGCAAACGATCCTAAATGTTTAAAAGTAATAGGACTGGAAAGAGTCAACCCCCCGGGTAGTGGTGGCGAGTGGCTGAAAATGTTGCTAAAAAATGAAACCAAATGGATAATTCGGCTAAATGCAACCGGGGAATCCGGTTTAAACGAAAGAAACGACTTAAATGCCCTTCTATATTGATATTGCTACTGCTTGGTTTTAATGTGATTTCTTTATGTTTTAATTCTACGTTATGTCTTCACATTAAGTATGCACCTGTTATAAACACACCTCTACCGGTGTGACGTATGCCAGACCTGACGAAGCGCGTGACCGCGTGAAAACGTTTGTCTGATTGGACCCGCTCCTCCACCTTCCCCCTTCCCTGCAGTGTTCACTACCCGGACCAATAAAGCGAATTCACGGCAACTTTGTGGTGAGTGACCACCTCTATTTTTCTAACTGCTACCTATGTTGGACTGTTTACCTGGCGTCGAGCACCTCCACTAGCCGATTGCAGCACTGTATACGGGAGTTTGTGACCTGCCGTCCAATATATCTTGCGCTGTTGGGTAGTAGTGCCGGCCACCGGACTCTCACATTTACATAACTACTATAATACTGCTCCTATGTACAAGACTATAACTACTATAATACTGCTCCTATGTACAAGAATATAACTACTATAATACTGCTCCTATATACAAGAATATAACTACTATATTACTGCTCCTATATACAAGAATATAACTACTATAATACTGCTCCTATATACAAGAATATAACTACTATAATACTGCTCCCTATATACAAGAATATAACTACTATAATACTGCTCCTATATACAGGAATATAACTACTATAATACTGCTCCTATATACAAGAATATAACTACTATAATACTGCTCCTATATACAGGAATATAACTACTATAATACTGCTCCTATATACAGGAATATAACTACTATAGTATTGCCCCCTATATACAAGAATATAACTACTATAATACTGCCCCCTATATACAAGAATATAGCTAATATAATCCGACATGGAGATAGAGGAGCGGCTGCACATCACATCTATGGCTGATACTAATGCTGCTAAGCTTATTTTAAAAAATCAACTTCAGGATGTTGGAATATGAATTGATCAAGCCATATTACCCCGTGTACCAACCTGCAGGTCTCCTGGTTCACCTGGGTCCCTACGCTTACTCCACACTTTGTCGTCAGTGACGGCCACCCCCGCAAAGCTTGCACATGCAGGGAAGGGAGGCCATGGAACGGCCCTGCAACCGCCATGTCACAGGACCAGACCCAAAGTGCCCCCCCCAAAAGTCCCAGCCAGCACTACCGGCGAGGAAGGCTGCCCCCAAAAAACACAAGTATGGATTTGGTATTACACTCCCCAAAAACTGCTGCAGAAAGAATGGGAAAAAACATGGAGGTACTGTCGTGTGAGCACAGGTATATGCTCTGCTGACTTAGGTCACATGGGTCTTTTAAAGGGGAGTGCCAGCTGCCCAGAAAGGGGAGAAAAAAAACAAAATCCGACATGGAGAGAGAGGAGCGGCTGCTCCTATATACAAGAATATAACTACTATAGAATATAAGAATATAAGAATATAACTACTATAATACTGCTCCTATATACAAGAATATAACTACTATAATACTGCTCCTATATACAAGAATATAACTACTATAATACTGCCCCCTATATACAAGAATATAACTACTATAATACTGCTCCTATACACAAGAATATAACTACTATAATACTGCCTCCTATAAACAAGAATATGACTACTATAATACTTCTCCTATATACAAGAAAATAACTACTATAATACTGCCCCTATATACAAGAATATAACTACTATAATACTGCTCCTATATACAAGAATATAACTACTATAATACTGCTTCCTATATACAAGAATATAACTACTATAATACTGCTCCTATATACAGGAATATAACTACTATAATACTGCCTCCTATATACAAGAATATTACTACTATAATACTGCTCCTATGTACAATAATATAACTACTATAATACTGCTCCTATATACAAGAATATAACTACTATTATACTGCTCCTATATACAAGAATATAACTACTATAATACTGCTCCTATATACAAGAATATAACTACTATAATACTGCTCCTATATACAAGAATATAACTACTATAATACTGCTCCTATATACTAGAATATAACTACTATAATACTGCTCCTATATACAGGAATATAACTACTATAATACTGCCTCCTATATACAAGAATATAACTACTATAATACTGCTCCTATGTACAATAATATAACTACTATAATACTGCTCCTATATACAAGAATATAACTACTATTATACTGCTCCTATATACAAGAATATAACTACTATAATACTGCCCCCTATATACAAGAATATAACTACTATAATACTGCTCCTATATACAAGAATATAACTACTATAATACTGCTCCTATATACTAGAATATAACTACTATAATACTGCTCCTATGTACAATAATATAACTACTATAATAAGTGACATGGAGAGAAGGGAGCTACTGCACATCACACCTATGGCTGATACTAATGCCGCTCGGCTAATTTTAAAAACCAAGGCCAGGATGTTGGTATATAATTTGATCAAACCAAACTGCCCCGTGTACCACGTGCAGGTCTCCTGGTTCACACGGGTCCCTACGCTAACTCCACACCGTGTCGGTCAGCGTGGTCTCTCCATGTCGCATTTTATGTTTTTCTCCCTTTTCTGAGCGGCTGGCACTCCCCTTCATAAGACCCATGTGACCCATATTAGCAGGATATACCTGTGCTCACATGTCAGTACCTCCATGTTTTTCCCATTCTGTCTGCAGCAGTGGTGGTGAGTGTAATACCATATTCATACTTGTGTTGTTTGGGGGCAGCCTTCTCCGCCGGTGGTGCTGGCTGGGTATTGGTGGGAATAAGTGAATAAAATAAAAATAAAAAAATAAAAAGGAATTGAGGTACTCACGGTCAGCGCTGTCCACATAGAGAAGTGGCCGAAAGCTTAAATAAATTAATTTAATATAGTGAAAATATATTTAATATAGCACAAATATGACGCGTTTCGAAGACATACGTCCTCTTCATCAGATAAAACAAAGTGCATAACATAGGATAGCAGGAGGGTCACTTAGGTACAAAAAAGAAACACCCATTAGGGGGCGTTTCCAATTGATTAAGAAAAGTGCATACAATATACATAAAATCATGATGTATAAAATCAGTAATAAATAACATTACATAACACATATCATATAACTGGTACCATCAGAGCACACACATAAAAAAGTTTAAAATAATGACTGGGATATAGATCGCAACATTGCACAAGATGCTGGGCTAAATAAACCATATACAAAACCAAAATAACATCGCCTCTATTGAAGCAAAGATATACAGACCTCATAGACCGATCTTATAACACTAGTATAGATAACTTACATTTAGAGGTCAGTATCTACTCCAGCCATGTGTAATGCTTCCCTGCTGATGTTGTGAGTGTCAGGACGCTACTTCCATGAGGCACTGACAGGAAGGGGGGGAGGGGAAAAGGAGTGCAGGGAAATCTGCTGCTGTCAAAAGAACAAAGGGAGAGTGAGTGCAAAAGGTCAGAGGCTATCAGACACTAAAGGCCCTATTCCACGGAACGATTATCGTTCGTATTCGGCCGATATCGGCCGCTACGGACGATAATCGTCCCGTGGAATAGAGTGCAACGATCAGCCGACATCGTTCATGTCGGCTGATCGTTGCAGTCGCTTGTTTTTCAACATGTTGAAAAACAAGCGACTGATATAGCAGCGATCTGCTGCCGTCGCTCCGTTGAATAGGAGCATGGGCAGCAGACACTGCTATATCCTATGGGCTGCCCGGACGATCAGCGATCCCCCGGGCAGCCCCCCCGCAGCCCCCTCCCGCTCGCTGCAGCCGCGTTGAATAGCAGCGGCAGCGAGCGGGGAACGAGGAGCAAAAGAGCGCTGAGAGCGCTCGTTTGCTCCTCTAAACGACCGGTGTAATAGGCCCATTAGGGTCCTATTCCACCGGACGATTATCGTTAGCATAATCGTTAACGATTAACGATCTCAAACGACCGCTATTGTGAAAGACCTGAAAACGTTCACTCATTTCCATGGAACGATAATCGTTACTTATGATCGTAATTGCGATCGTTTTTCTTCGCTATTTATTCGCTATTGCGTTCGTATCTATTGCGAACAACAGAACGACGTCTTATTCAATGCGAACGATTTGCGAACGTTTTGCGAACGAGCAACGATAAAAATAGGTCCAGGTCTTATAAAGCGATCAACAATTTCTCGTTCGGTCGTTAATCGTTAACTGCATTTCAACCGAACGATTATCGTTTAGATTCGAACGATTTAACGATATTCTGAACGATAATCGTCCGGTGGAATAGGGCCCTTATGGCCCTATTCCACGGGTCGTTTTAGAGGAGCAAACGAGCGCTATTAGCGCTCGTTTGCTCCTCGTTCCCCGCTCGCTGCCGCCGCTATTCAACGCGGCTGCAGCGAGCGGGTGAGTGCGGGAGGGGCGGCAGGGAGCTGCGGGGGGGCTGCCCGGGGGATCGCTGATCGTCCGGGCAGCCCATAGGATATAGCAGCGTCTGCTGCCGACGCTCCTATTCAACGGAGCGACGGCAGCAGATCGCTGCTATATCAGTCGCTTGTTTTTCAACATGTTGAAAAACAAGCGACTGCAACGATCAGCCGACATGAACGATGTCGGCTGATCGTTGCACTCTATTCCACGGAACGATTATCGTCCGTAGCGGTCGATATCGTCCGAAAACGAACGATAATCGTTCCGTGGAATAGGGCCTTAAGTCCTGTGCTGCCGTATAATGGCCAATAGGAGGAGAAACCATGTAATAGGGGAGTGTGGCTGTGTTAGTGAGGCACTGTGCCTTATCACACACTATCTGCGGGGTTGCTACTATACCATAGTGAAGCTGAAAAGGGGCGGAGCCAGAACTCTTCTGAGTTGTGAAAAGCTCAGGTTATGTGAAGCCCCATGCTGTGTAGCTCATTACCTGCAGGAGTGCTACTACCCTGTAGCCAAGTTGAAAGGAGGCGGGGCCAAAGCTCGTCTGAGTGTAGATAATACCAGTTGGATATGAACTGACTTAGTAACTATATTATACCAGAGATAAACCAATTTATCTAGGGTAAATGCATACAGTGAAATCGATGGAATGAACGAAGGAAACCTAAATGAATTTTTATGAAATATTATAAGAATAAGAAAAAAAAAAAAATTAAAAATAATTAAAAATAAATAAAAATAATTAAAAAATAAAAAATTAAAAAAAAATAAAATAGAAAAAATATATAATAAAATAAAATAAATAATATAATATGATAATAAAAATATATATAATAATAATAATAATAATAATAATAATAATAATAATAATAATAATAATAAAAAAATGTAAATATAAAAAATATAAATAAATAAATGAATACATACCTCCCAACTTTTGCAAAGAGCAAAGAGGGACATGTGCGCCGCGGTCCCCATAGCCACGCCCCCAAAGCAACACTCCATAGCCACACCCCATAGCAACCCTCCATAGCCACTCCCATATAGTCACCACATGCTGCTGACTGAATAGTGCCCTATACAGTATCCAACCCCCCAAAAATGTCCTATATAGTATCCAGTCCCCCATTATAGTGCCCCACATAGTATCCAATGCCCCCATATAGTGCCCCACATAGTATCCAATGCCCCCATATAGTGCCCCACATAATAGCCTATGCCCCCATATAGTGCCCCACATAGTAGCCAATGCCCTATATAGAGCCCCACATAGTAGCCTATGCCCCATATAGTGCCCCACATAGTAGCCAATGCCCCCATATAGTGCCCCACATAGTAGCCAATGCCCCATATATGCCCCACATAGTAGCCAATGCCCCATATAGTGCCCCACAGAGTAGCCAATCTCCCCATATAGTGCCCCACATAGTAGCCAATGCCCCCATATAGTGCCCCACAGAGTAGCCAATCCCCCATATATGCCCCACATAGTAGCCAATGCCCCATATATGCCCCACATAGTAGCCAATGCCCCCATATAGCACCCCACATAGTAGCCTATGCCCCCATATAGTGCCCCACATAGTAGCCTATGCCCCCATATAGTGCCCCACATAGTAGCCAATGCCCCCATATAGTGCCCCACATAGTAGCCAATGCCCTATATAGAGCCCCACATAGTAGCCTATGCCCCATATAGTGCCCCACATAGTAGCCAATGCCCCCATATAGTGCCCCACATAGTAGCCAATGCCCCATATATGCCCCACATAGTAGCCAATGCCCCATATAGTGCCCCACATAGTAGCCAATCCCCCCATATAGTGCCCCACATAGTAGCCAATGCCCCCATATAGTGCCCCACAGAGTAGCCAATCCCCCATATATGCCCCACATAGTAGCCAATGCCCCATATATGCCCCACATAGTAGCCAATGCCCCATATATGCCCCACATAGTAGCCAATGCCCCCAAATAGTGCCCCACATAGTAGCCTATGCCCCCATATAGTGCCCCACATAGTAGCCAATCCCAATATAGTGCCCCCCATAGTAGCCAATGCCCCCATATAGTGCCCACATAGTAGCCAATCCCCCATATAGCGCCCCACAGAGTAGCCAAGCCCCCCATTAGTGTGGCCCCAGCGAAAAAAACAATAAACCAGTAACTCACCTGTCCGCCGGTCCCAGCAGCTCCTCTCCCGGCAGAGCGCGCACTCCCGTCATCCTCCGGGGCGGGACGCGGGGTACAGAGACACTGACTGTGCCGGAAGTGATTCATGATGGAGGCTGCAGGTCACTTCCGCCACAGTCTGTGTCTCTGTACCCCGCTGCCCGCCCCGGAGGATGACGGGAGTGCGCGCTCTGCCGGGAGAGGAGCTGCTGGGACCGGCGGACAGGTGAGTTACTGGTTTATTGTTTTTTTCGCTGGGGCCACATATAATGCGGGACACTGGGTGCCATTCCGGGACCGCGGGACAGCACCCCGAAAACGGGACTGTCCCGCGAAATCCGGGACAGTTGGGAGGTATGTGAATACTACACATGTTCAATGTATTCGTTCAGACCCAACGGAGTGAGAGTTTTGAGTTTGAAGATCCAATAATTTTCTCTCCTCTTAAGTCTCTGAAAGCGCTGCCCCCCTGCCGAGATCTGCTCAATAGGGAGTACAGTGAATGAGGAGAAATGACACCCATAACAGCTAAGGGCATGGCGGGAAACACTGTGAAGTAAAAAACCCTTTTCTACATTTGAGCGGTCCTTGTTGATTCTGACCCTCAGGGCCTGCATAGTACGGCCGACATATTGTATGCCGCATTTGCATTCTAGCAAATAAATAACATAGGACGAACCACACGACAGGTATGTTTTAACAGGAAATTCCTCACCGGTGGCCTTGGAGCAAAACTTAGTAGTCCTATGTAGAATACTCGAGCAGCATTTACATCTACTAATACCACACTTATAGCAACCAGGTTTGATTGTAATGGAGGAAAAAGACGTAGAAGGAGAAGAGGGGTTAGTGACAGCCCTCCTCTTCTTTAGGTTACTCAGGGCCACAATGGTCTTAAGAGACCGGGCCTTCCTATATGTGATTCTCGGTTGTGTGGGCAATATCCCCTTGAGACAAGGACCCAATTTCAAAATAGACCAGTGTTTGGACAAAATGGATTTAATCTCCTTATTGTCACTGGTAATGGTGGTTATGAAATTGGATTCAAATGTCTTAACTTTGTCATTATCCTGCACGTGTTTCTTGCCTGGCAATAAACACTGGGCTTGTGAAAGGAGTCCCGCTCTTTTTTGTGAGCTGTCTTATTAGAGAGCGTGGATATCCTTTAGACAGGAACCTCCTGGTCAAGATTCCGCTTTGCTTCCTATAATCAATCAATAAAAATATTAGAAGTAAAATCTAGGCCCCAGTCATTCTTATTAATACATTTTACAAAACTCTCAAGTTCTTCCCTGGAACTTTTCCACACAATAAAAACATCATCTATATAGCGGCAATATAGTAAACAGTTGGCAAACAAAGGGTTCTTATAGATGACCTCCTCCTCAAATGCACCCACAAAGAGATTTGCGTAACTGGGCGCAAAAGTGCTGCCCATCGTGGTCCCTTTCTCTTGTCTGTATATCTGCTGGTTGAACTGAAAAATATTATGCTGTAATATAAAACGGATGCTATCAAGAAGAAAATGAGTCTGTGCTTGTGGCATTGTTGGATCGGCAGCTAAATACTGAGCAGTAGCCTTAATCCCCAATTCGTGATCAATAACAGTGTATAGCGATGTAATGTCCATAGTACAAAAAAGATATTCATCATTCCAGGTAAGCTGTGTGATTTGCTCAATAAATTGGGAGGAGTCACGTGTATAAGAACTTAAATTTTTAACATGCTTCTGTAAAAAAACATCCACAAATTGAGACAGTTTGGAGGTCAAGGAATTAATGCCTGAAATGATAGGTCTACCCGGGGGCTTTGACTCATTCTTGTGTACCTTAGGTAGATAATAAAACAGTGCCAGGGAAGGTTCTACCACTGTCAAAAAATCTAATTCATGTTTGACTAAAACACCTGCCTTAAAACCTTGATTAATCAAATTATTATATTCCGTCTGATATTGGTCAGTAGGGTTAAAAGTTAGGGAACGATAAAAACGAGTATCTGAAAGCAATCGTAACGCCTCAGTCATGTAGTCCTCTCTATCTAGAATAACGATGCCCCCTCCTTTATCCGCCGCCTTTATAACCACTGTAGTGTCTTCAGATAAATTTTTAAGTATTACTCTTTCTACCTTAGAAAGATTAAAAGAGTGGGAATTGGGACGTGCCATAAGGGCTTCAAAATCTGCCATAACTGAGGCAGAGAAGGTCTTAAGGTAGTGGCCCCTACTTTGGGTGGGATAAAAAGAAGACTTAGGTTTTAAACCACTAGTGAGTGGAGGGGGACTCAAAAAGGACACTACATCATTGGAATAACTAGAGTCAGTGTAAGTGGAGGCGGTGTTGGATAGGCTTTTGATGTTAAAAATGTCTCTTTAAAGTAAGTTTTCCTAATAAATGCGTTGAGATCTAAAAATAATTGAAAATCGTTACTGCGAGTGCTAGGAGAAAATGATAAACCTCTTTCTAGTAGAGTGGTTTCACTACCAGCAAGGGATCTATGTGCCCGCTTTCTTCTTTTTCTCTCCCTTGGGTATTGGTGGGGCATTTTGGGTTTGGTCCTGTGACATTAGGGTTGCAGGGCCATTCCATGGCCTCCCTTCCCTGCATGTGCACGCTTTGCAGGGTTGGCAGTCGCTGACCGACACAGTGTGGAGTTAGCGTAGGGACCCGTGTGAACCAGGAGACCTGCACGTGGTACACGGGGCAATATGGTTTGATCAAATTATATACCAAGATCCTGGCGTTGGTTTTTAAAATTAGCCGAGCGGCATTAGTATCAGCCATAGGTGTGATGTGCAGTAGCTCCCTTCTCTCCATGAATACGAATATATGTATGCCCATGAATAGACCAAAATCTGTTGGTTTGGACTGTAAAAAGAACAAAAAGGAAGGAGAACCACTCAGAGTCACTGCAATGCTATCACTAAACTGTTACTATGTGGGGTCTGTGAACAGTGTTTTTTATTCAGAAGAAACACTGGCCGTATTTTCAGTCATTTGGCAGTGGTATGGTGTGGTGGTATTATTTGTCCCTTGTACAGTGCTATTATTGGGAATATTGGATTTTGATTGAGTTTTATTCAGAAACAATATGATATGTAATCACTGTGTGGTGGCAACATGTGATCATGGTGTGGTGGTATTATTTGGCATTTATATAATGTTGGTTTTGGTACAGTACATGGGTTTATACTTTATATATATTTTTATATATATCTATATACAGTCTACTTTGCTGTTTTACCTTACCTTTAGCTTCTTTACTGATCAATTTTAGGAACCAACCCAAAACTATTAAAGGGATATTAAAATTAACTTTTAATATGTTGCTGTCCTTGGTGAGAACATAACGAACCTATTCTATCTTTCCATGCTCCCCCCAGTGTCCTCCTGGTTCAGGTCCAAGCTGAGTGATCCAGCCTCAACTTCTGAGATGGACAGCCAAGCATTGACCGAGACTGGACAGCTCAGTGCCAGTGTTTGGCTGAGTGGGTTGTCACTGCCGAGACAAATCCGTCTCGGAAGTGGGGGTGGGATTGCTCAGCCGGGGCCAGAAGACATGAGGACACCAGGGGAGTGCAGAAAGGTATAAATAGTTTGTTTGCTTCAGTATGTTCTATAATTTTGATCAGAATACACCTTTAGGCTATGTTCACACTACGCAAAAGACCGGCCGTTCCGTGACCCTGGGCGGGTCAGGAACGGCTGGTCCCTGCCCGAATCATCTCGGCCGGTACTTAAGTATCGGCTGGATGATTTTTCCGGCCGCAGAGCTCTGATCCGGCCGGAGCCGCTCGCTTTACTGTGTGAACTGACAGGGCTTTCTGCGACCGGAATTCACTGAATTCCGGCCGCAGGAAACTGACATGTCAGTTATTTGCGGCTCCGTATGGGATCCCGGCCGGAGCGTATATGATGTGTGTACGCTACAGCCGATATCCCATTGAAAGTAAGGCATTGTTCCACCGCGCAAAAAGTACGGCCATTGTTGCCATCGGCAAAAATGGCCGTACTTTTACGTAGTGTGAACATAGCCTTAAAGCGAATGTACCATCAGGTAAATTCACTTTAAGTATTGCCCATGTATAGAACCGCGCCGGCACGGGGAAGTCGGTGCCGCAGTCCTTTTTTTAAACCGCAGCCCAGTTCCCATATACGCTGCTGTTCTATTTACGGGCACAGGGCCGGGGGTGAGGCACTGGAGGTGGGCCGACCCGCCCCCAGTGGGAGGACCCCCACCCCTCTATGATGTGGCTCTATTGATTCTAATAGAGGGGCAGGGGTTTCCTCCCACTGGGGGCGGGTCGGTTCAAAAAACGGACTGCGGCACCTGCTTCCCTGTGCTGGCACCTTTCTATACTGATGGTACATTCACTTTAAAAAAGTTTCCCAATGATGGTCTATCTATTTCTTAGAGTCAACCACGGCGATTTGGTATTGATGGCTTATCCAAAAAAACAGACCTTCAATGTTGAGATTCCGGAAACAACTTTAATGTCTTTGGACTGTAGAGCATCTTAAAAATCAAATCTAAAGGAATAAATTCTTTTATGCATTGATGGGAATATTTGTCCACAATCACGGCTAAAAAAGCTTCCATCTCTACCTAATATCCCAGCGTTTACAGATGCAAAGGGACACAGTGTTCTTGTATTTTATTGCTTGATTATGTACTTTGCTGAAATTTCTATTAAGACAGCGACACGGAAAAGCTTTAAAGGATGAAACACTTCTGATGTATTGAAAAAGAGAGTTTTCAATCACTGCAATGAAACAAGAGAAAAGATAGATAAGGATGTTGGAAATTGCTGTGATTTGGAAATATGAGGCTCCAAACTTTATCTACGGTCTAAGTAGTAGTTATATGGTAAAATAGGTCGAGGAAGAATATATATTGGAGATGATAAAAAGAGAATGATCATTTCCTTTGCTGGGTACAACACTTTCAATGTTATAAGGAAAGATGTTATGTTATAAACAGTCCTCCATAACTTCGTGAGAGTCTAAAGTGGATTGCCTTCTGCCTAGTTCTTGCGGTCCACATAATTACTACTGACCACCCAAAATTACATTGAGAAGTGGCACCCTATGGCGGTGGTCTTCGGAAAGAATATTGTCACTGTGTATACTGTATCATGGACTGATAAACTGTCACCTGAAATCTGGTGACTCGAAAATCACAGAGAAAATCTCAATCACAATCAGGGCCGTATTTACCACTAGGCACCCTTGGTCCAGTGCTTAGGGCAGCATCTTGCAGGGGGGCAGTACCAGGGAGCAGGGAGAAAGAAACAACTTATTTTTTAGTGTATGGTGGTCTTTGGTGAGAATTCCTTTAGACAATATGCAGACGGTTCTAATCATTGATTCAATGTGGAAATTTGTTTGTTTGAAGCAGTTAAAAAAAGTGTGAAAAATGTGATTCAAACAATGTTTCTACATGTAGAGAAATGCATGTGACCGAAACCACTCTGCCCCACGCTCCCCAAGATGGGCTTCTTCAGGTTTAGGGCCTAGGGCCACAGGTTTACCACCCTGATCGCAATCCAATTTTGGGTAGTCCTCGTAGTTTGTCTTCACCTACAGATAGTCTTTTGGAGGGTGATATTTCTTCTTCACATAGCAATCATAGAGATTGGCGCACTTGATGAAACACAAACCAGAATTATTAGCATTTGAATCCGGCTGCCTGGAGAAGGTAGATGCATGCTAAGACTAAGTTCACACAATGTTTTTTTTTTCATTTAATAACGGCTGTTATTAAATGAAAAAATACATTGCATTGATTTCAATGGAATCCCGGCTATAGTGTATACACACTGTACACACTCCGGCCGGGATTCCTTGCGGCCGCACAAAAAACTGACATGTCAGTTTTGTGCGGCCGCTATTCATTGAATAGCGGCCGCACAGGACTCACAGAGCAGACAATGTAAAGTGCGGGTCCGGACGCACTCTACATTGTCTGCTATGGTGAATTGGAATGTGGGCATACCGGAATGCTCCCGCATCCCACTTCAAATGAAATAAGGTTCATCCGACCGGTACTAGCCGGATGAATTTAATTCTTTTGATTTGGAATGCTGACACGTTTTGGTGTGCCCGCATACCAATTCACCATAGCAGAGGAGAGCTGTAGAATTTTGAATATTTTATCCTAGAAATCACTGCCATATACACTCCCTACCAGCTGGAGCTTTCAAAGTGAAAGGGGGATGGCAGTGAGGAGGGATGGTTCTTCACATACTCGCAGCGGAATGAAAATTCCGCTGTAAGTATGTAAACCTATTCAAACTGACAGTGCCGGGAATCACGGCAGATTCAAGTACGTCAAAAATTAGTGGGTTTGGATATACAGGGGTAGGACAAGCTCATATAGAACCTAGAGGCTTTAGAAAAACCCTTTAGTAGAAATAAGCAAACCTCGACCATGCTCAGGTTCATCCAAAACTGAATGTTCTGCATTTGATTACTAGTGGCTGAAAAAGTTACATGCAGCCCTAGGGAGTCCTAGAAAACATGGATACAGCCATAGGCTATGTTCACACTACGTAAAAGTACGGCCGTTGTTGCCATCGGCAACAACCGTCGTAGTTTTTGCGGAGCGCAACATAATCTTATCTGGTATGGGATCCCGGCCGGAGCGGGTACACATACGGCCGGGATCCCATATGGGGCCGCAAATAACTGACATGTCAGTTTTCTGTGGCCGAAATTCAGTGAATTCCGGCCGCAGAAAGCCCTGTCAGTTCACACAGTGAAGCTGGCACGCTTCACTGTGCGCTATGGGAAGCTCTGATGCGGGCACGCGCTGATGCGCCCGCATGAGAGCTCTGTGGCCGGATGAATCATCCGGCCGGTACTTAAGTACTGGCCGCAATGATCCGGGCACAGACCAGCTGTTCCGTGACCCGGCCAGGGTCACGGAATGGACGGTCTGATACGACGTGTGAACATAGCCATAGGCTGTATCCATGTTTTCCAGGCAGTATTAGTGCCACATCCAACTTCTTCAGCAGCAGATAATCAAATGAAAAGCGATCAGGTTTGGATGAACCTGAGCGTGCTTGGGGTTGCTCATCTCTACTTTTCTGTAATATACAGTACTGATCAGATGGACAGTCATTCATTTAATTGTTGACTTTCACACTTAATGAAAGCTCTCATTTTCGTTCAGTGTGGTGTCCCACCACTGGTGCCTTTGGGAATACGGAGAGGGGCAGCATGTGCGGCATGACGTAGCACCACTGCGGTCTCTCCCTCTCCCCCTCCTCCCCCCCTGCTCCCCTCATGGCGGTGATGGTGAGCTCTGCAGGCTCTGAGTCCAAGCCCTAGACTGTCGGACTGTCGGCACGATACCTAGCGGGGCTGCTGAGATGACAAAGCGGTCGGAGGCCAAATGCATGGAATGCAGGGATCGGTCTGAGGACTCTGGGGAGAGAGCCAGCTTCCAGATCACCATGGTTGCCGAGTGGTCATGTGGCCCGGGCCGCGGTGGGGGACGGGAAGAGAAAGGCAAAGCAAGCCGACAGCCGAGCTCTGCCGCACGCAGAAAGGGTCTCCTGACTGGCACTGGAGGGGCACCCTAGGAGACAGTGAGGGTGATATGGCTCTGGTGGGGAATGCTGACCCCCTACCTCTATAGAGGGGGGTCGGGATCACCTACACATACCAGGGACCGCGATCAGGAATCAATTGCTTTGGTATGCACGGCTCCACATAAAAGACAACTGTTCACTTAGTCAGCTGCAGCCTTCTGCAGCGTGGAGACCACATGGAAATCTGGGCAATGACAAGGTAACGGGCAACACTGAGAGGTACAATGGTTGGGTAATAATCATTGGATAACAAATACTCCCAAAATGTACATCCCCGTTATCTCTTAGTGGTGGCATGTTTGTAGCTGAGAAGCCGTTTGTCCGGGAAACCCTTGTCACCCCTGTTATGAACTCTGAGACAGGGGAAAGTCTGGCCTAACTTTCTAAATATTTTCCCACAGCTGGATTAACACGAAACTGACTTTGGGTGTGAAGACCAGAGAAGGAAGCAACTTGCAAGCATAAATACGAACCCCGGGGGCTTTTCAGACCAATTCTTAGCAAAGAGGTCATCATTCTGGGAGATCTGGTCACAGCTTCTGAGGAGAACTGTCTCAAGTGCGCAGATCATTGAAGGAAGTAATTTGCAAGCATAAATACGAACATTCAGTGCAACTTAATAAGCCAGCAAAGGCCCTGGATGCTAGGAGAGTAGCCCGAGCAGCAGCCGGTGCTTTACTATTATTTTGGTGTATTGTATATGATCTTTCTACATTATTTCTACCGGGTTTTCTAGCTCAGAGTGTTTGTTTCTCTGTATGCATATGTACATACCTTGCTTACATCACTGTCCTTAACCTGCATCATTTAGACATCTAAGATGCCAGCTAAACTAGCGAAAGATAAAAATGATGGCACTAAGATAAAGAAATTCCTTAAAACTACCCCAGTCTTAAAAAAGGGAGGGTCTAAGGGCAGGTTAGGCCTCACCCTGGCGGATGGTTCACCCGGTGCCAGTTTTTTGGCCTCGGGCGGATCCCCTGCCGGGGAGGAATCGGAGAATGGGAGTCTCCCTCCACAGCCAGAATTAGTGGACATCGAGAGAGCACACAGAGTTCCCCTGAGATTGCCTCACCCGCGGTCTTCACCCTGCACACTTATACTGAAAGTGTTCTGTTCAGTCCCACCACTGGTGTTTTTCCTCTTGTGCACCTGTCCTAAAGGTTTCACTCAGGGTAAAGTGGTGGATGTAGTACTTTAGTTTCCCCACTAGATATGTATATTTATAAACACAGCTGAAGGTAAAGGGTTAAGTGTATTATGTCATGTGTTTCTATGCTGACCATTTACAGGTGTTTCTTCTAGCTATCCTATCCTCTTCTTCCTCTTTCTTACACACTCTCAGCCCTACCATTTACAGGAGGGTATGCAAAAGCCCCTGTAGGAAGAGCAAAACTGGTGGAGGAAGTGAGTTAGTTTTCACACCACAGAACCGAGTTCCTACAGAAGTGAAGCCAAAGCCTAGCTGTGGCCAGGACCCCTGACAGGAACCAAAGACAGATGCAGCTAAAGATTTATTCTGTACAAGCAACTACTTTTACTATGCAGCCCACGTCAGGAACCTCTCAAAAACGTACAGGGAACACTCCTGAACCAAGAGGAGCTGTACCCAGTAGGACAAAGCTACCAAAGTATAAAAGGTCTACGTACCCTACTGCGCAGCGCATTTCGACTGGGAAGACTCGGGCACCTGCTACACGCTGACAACTGGGACTTGTGCTATCCACCTAGGTCGGGTTCTACGATACTAGGGGGCAGAAGGCAGACACCTATCTACCTATACCTACCTACACCTATATCTACACTATAGTTCTGGCAGAGTACAGGATCTACATTGGGCAGGGGCTCCTCTGGAAACTCCTCTCCTCTTCTCTCTACCTTTACAAAGCACTACTACTTCTATCAAAGCTCTTACTTCCTTCAAGCACCTACTCCTAAAAACGCTAAGTCAGCACCCAGATGCTGCCTTTGCTTCTAGTATTTGCTCTATATTACTTTAGTGCTAGATTTACAGCTTACACTGCTAAGTACTGCTTTATAATGTCCCTTGGGGCTTCTACTGTATATGTATGAAAGATATATTGGAGAAGGATCTCCTTATATGTATGCTGTGTATGGAAGACATCCTAGCAGATGGTCTTTTCCTACTCTAGACATCAGGGAAAGATGACAAGTAAAAATAGAGTCTAGGAAAAAGAAAAAGTCCCCTGGTTTTTAAAGCCATCCTTTGTGGCTCTGTCTCTCACTTTGCCTTTAAATCTATGTCATACTATGACACTCAGTCAGACCCCATTCATTTGACATGTCTGTACTGGTCATAATCGCCTTTGAGGCGTTTAATCCTCAGTATGGCATACAGATATTTCTATCAAGCCTTAAGCTGTCCTATGCCTTTCTTCTCCCCATATTTGTTTTAAGACTAATGGAGTTGAGCAGTGTAGCCAAATGCTTTGACCCAATCAATTTAACCCTCTAACATGTCTGTGATGGTAGAATTTCTCTTTTTATCCAGAAAAAGCAAAAATTTTACCCATGGCTGCCAGTGGTATAAAAATAATAAACATGCTATGCTCCCCTCCTCAAGTCCCCTGCAGCTGCCATGCCAATGTTCCTGTTGCCCTGCTGGTCTCTGTTTCTTATGGGTTCTGTGCTATCTTGACCCCTTAGGAGGTGTCCCACTGAGCCAATGGGCTTTATCCACTTGGCAACTATGACATAGTGCAGAGTCAGCTTTGCCCATTCTGAAAAGGTAGGGTGTAATGTAACCAACCAAAGATTAATTTTTTCTGGTACTGGATGGATCATTCCAGGTGTGGCAATCACAGTATAAGAATATGGGGCTAATAAATCAGCGCAGAAAGGTTGTGCACAGTGATATGGTGATTATGTCAAAAGAAATCTACAGTGATTTAAAGAAGCAAGTTGCAGCACTGAGAGGGTAGGCCATGTTGGGTTGGAATTTCACAGAATTTAGGGCGGAGACCAGCGGGCACCCAGGAAGACTGGTGTGAGAGCTGTGGAGACTGGAGAAGATAAGTTTATTATGCTCATTATTTTCGCACCACTTATAGGCCTATGGCAAATATTTAATTTGTCCAGAAAACTACATTAAGGGGTAATCTGGGTGCTAAGAAAAATTTATATTTTGGGGTGTCATAAAAAAAATAAATAAATAAACCCACATATTAAATAGGGTTCGCTGGAGCTTCATTTCTGATGTCATCCGGCGCCCCCACAGCTTATACTGCTTCTTACTTCTGAGATTGAGTGCTCATTAGTGATGAGCGAATACTGTTCGATCGAATAGATATTCGATCGAATAGTGAGATATTCGAATATTCGATATTCGTACGAATATCCTGCAAATATTCGATAAATATTCTATATGCGTTCAAATCCCCCAGCTTCCGGTTTTACCCTCCAAATGGTCAAATAGATGTTTTTCACTAATCGAATACTTGTTCCCATAGACTTTAATGGGATCGAATATTCGATCGAATATTCGAATATTCGCGGGATATTCATACGAATATCGAATATTCGAATATCTCACTATTCGCTCATCACTAGTGCTCATAGCAGTGATGGCCTGCACTGCCAATTACCGACTGCTGTGTTGTCCTTCCTTCCTTAGTGATTAGCTAAGAGGGTCATCACTGTCTCTGAAGTAGAAGGAGCTGTGGGGAACTGGCCGGGGAGAGCAGTGGAGGAACCCAGTTAGGTGAGTATGTGTTTTTTTTTTTCGTTTGTTTTTTTCATGCTGCCCCAAGTAAAATACACTTTTTTAGAGCCCGGATACCCCTTTAAGAATTTTTCTTATAGTCCTTTTATAACCCACATAATTGATCATTTTGGGCCAAATGATGGTTTTACCATCCTTACAGCTACCAACGAAAGGCTTTTCCGTCTTTTATTATTTTCTCCTCTCTCGCTAACTAGCAATTAAATCATGTGTGCCCATTGTTAACCATCGAATGCGTCCTTCTTTCGGCTTATTTTGTAATTTGGCTGTAATTCTCCGAATGATCCAAGATTAACAGAGTCTTTTCCTATCAAGTGCTTCTCCGGGTCCTGTATTTCTGTAAATTATAAAGGTTTATTCTTAAAATAAATGCCCGTGACCAATTATTATTCAGGAACAAATCCTGCTGTTTATTCAAAGAGCACACAGTGCAATCCGGCACTTGATATACTCCTGATAAATGTGCACATGACAAGGTTATTTGGTGTAGAGAGGATAGAGAGGTTGCCATGGAAACCTATTCACATCGCTCATAAATGCGGTGTGTAGTTATCCTTGCTGCGTATGCAAAAAAAAAAAAAAAAAAACGACAAAAGACAAGTTGAGCAGTTTAATTTACAGCTCTGGATGTCTCAAAAAAATACAATGAATGTGAGGTAATGGGGATTTGCTGCGTTGCATTTATTTTCGATGCAAGGATACTTGGAAGACGAAATGTCCTCTTCAGGGTCATAAAAGGATGATTAATACAAATAGAGGTAATTGCTGTAATGGATTCCACTAGAACAGCGTAGAGACATCTCTACGCTGTGGCGACTGGAAGCCAATGTTGTTTTTTAAATCTAGATTTAAAAAAAAAATGCAAAAATGTTTACGGCAGAGAGGTTTGTATTATGAATGAGAAGATTGAGTCATTGTGATGTGAGCTTCTTGAGTTCCTGGAAACAGGAGGGGTTGTTCTGTACTGTCTGTTCGTTTCCTGGAATTCCAGAGGTTGGGAATTCTTGTGCAATGCGCCAGCGGTAGAGCCGTAATGTATCCCACCTGTTTTGTCTCAGAAGGATCATTTGTTACATCTTTGTGGATTCTATTCTTGGGTGTTATGTTCTCCCTACGTACAACAAGAGATCATGAAGGTCAGATTCTAAGGTAACTTATTAGCTGTACAGAAGCATCTGTCAAGTATCAAAGGAGAAAAGTAAAAAAATATACTGTATATATAAAACAGGGAGAGAATAAAAAGTGAAAGCTTGAAAGCCAAGTAGGCAAAAAGAAAAGAAAAAAAAACATAAAAACATCCCATACTCTTGATAAGTATGTTTTCTGCCATTGCTGGTTAGCTTTCACCTCATCCTGCTACTGGTAGTTCCTGTCTGGAAATTGGCTGCTTTTCTCCTATTCCTCTTCGGTAACTTCTGTCCCATGGGAATCCTTATTACTACAGCTCCCATTTGATGGTTTCTGCCCTCCTGATACAATTTGGTGGCTTTCATCAGGTGTTGGAACTTCTTCCTTCTGGTCCCATTGATAAAATTTTTGCAGACTTTTTCCTGCTCCTGTCTAGTGGTAATGCTTTTTTTTTCTTCTGCATTTTGGTGTAATGCTTCTTCCTCCTGCTCCTGTCTGGTGGAAATGCTTTTTTCTCCTATACCTGTTTGATGTAATCCTTCTTCCTCCTGCTCATGTCTAGTGGTAATCCTTCTACCTCTTTCTCCTTTATGGTGGTAATCCTTTTTCCTCCTGCTCCTGACTGGTGGTAATCCTCCTTCCTCCTTCTTCCTCCTGATCATGTCTAGTAGTATTCCTTCTTCTTCCTCCTGATCATGTCTATTAGTATTGCTTCTTCTTCCTCCTGATCATGTCTAGTAGTATTCCTTCTTCTTCCTCCTGATCATGTCTAGTAGTATTGCTTCTTCTTCCTCCTGCTCCTGTCTTGTGGTAGTCCTTCTTCCTCCTGATCCTGTCTAGTAGTATTCCTTCTTCTTCTTCCCCCTGCTCCTGTCTAGTGGTAATCCGTCTTCATCCTGCTTCTGTCTTGTGGTAATCCTTCTTCCTCCTGATCATGTCTAGTAGTATTCCTTCGTCTTCCTCCTGATCCTGTCTAGTAGTATTGCTTCTTCTTCTTCCTGCTTCTGTCTGGTGGTAATCCTCCTTCCTCCTTCTTCCTCCTGCTGATGTCTAGTGGTAATGCTTCTACCTCTTGCTCCTTTATGGTGGTAATCCTTCTTCCTCCTGCTCCTGACTGGTGGTAATCCTCCTTCCTCCTTCTTCTGTCTAGTGGTAATCCGTCTTCATCCTGCTCCTGTCTTGTGGTAATCCTTTTCCTCCTGATCCTGTCTAGTAGTATTCCTTCTTCCTCCTCCTGATCCTGTCTAGTAGTATTGATTCTTCTTCCTCCTGCTCCTGCCTGGTGGTAATTCTTCTTCCTCCTGATCATGTCTAGTAGTATTCCTTCTTCTTCCTCCTGATCATGTCTATTAGTATTGCTTCTTCTTCCTCCTGATCATGTCTAGTAGTATTCCTTCTTCTTCCTCCTGATCATGTCTAGTAGTATTGCTTCTTCTTCCTCCTGCTCCTGTCTTGTGGTAGTCCTTCTTCCTCCTGATCCTGTCTAGTAGTATTCCTTCTTCTTCCTCCAGCTCCTGTCTAGTGGTAATCCGTCTTCATCCTGCTTCTGTCTTGTGGTAATCCTTCTTCCTCCTGATCATGTCTAGTAGTATTCCTTCATCTTCCTCCTGATCCTGTCTAGTAGTATTGCTTCTTCTTCTTCCTGCTTCTGTCTGGTGGTAATCCTTCTTCCTCCTGCTCCTGTCTAGTGGTATTCTTTTTTTCTCCTGCATTTCTCTAGTAGCAACCCTTGTTCCTCCTGCTCTTGTCTAGTAGTAATCTTTCTTTCACCTTCTCCTTTCTGCTGGTAATCCTTTTTCCTCCTACTTCTGTATAATGGTAATCCTTCTTCCTCCTGCTCCTGTCTAATAGTAATCCTTCTTCCTCCTGCTCCTGTCTTGCAGTAAACCTTCTTCCCCCTGCTCTTGTCTAGTGGTAATCCTTCTTCCTTCTGCTTCTGTATAGTGGTAATCCTCCTTCCACCTGCTCCTGCCTAAGAGTAATCCTTCCTCCTTCTGCCCCTGTCTAGTAGTAATCCTTCTTCCTCCTGCTCCTGTCTAGTAGTAATCCTTCTTCCTCCTGCTCCTGTCTAGTGGTAATCCTTTTTCCTTCTGCTTCTGTATAGTGGTAATCCTTCTTCCTCTTGTTCTTGTCTAGTAGTAATCCTTTTTCCTCCTGCTCCTTTCTAGTAGTAATCCTTCTTCCTCCTGCATTTCTCTAGTAGCAATCCTTCTTCCTGGTCCTGTCTAGTAGTAATGCTTCTTCCTCCTGCTCCTGTCTGGTGGTATGCAAAATAGTCCGCAAAGCCTCATTAGCGAAACTCAGAAATAGCCAGATATACCTCCAGGGATAAAGACACCAAGAAAACCACCATGATAGTTGGTCCTTCAAATCAATATCCAACACAGTTACGAATTTAGGGATATGACAAGGGAAATACCAAAGCCAGGTATCCAGCCACAGACAGCTGTTTCAGGGTGTTGCCCTTCATCAGTGAAGAGTAGGATTCTTGAAATACGAAAGGTTATGTGTGAGATAATTCAGACATCTCAAAAGGAATTGTACAAACGAAGACAATTTTAAAACCGAAGCCTTAGAATTATCGCAACAATTCAAAGATAAAAAATATCCTGAAAATATCATTCAACAATCATACAACAAAGTTTTGAATCTAAACCGAGACAGTTTCTTTACCCACACAGCTCCCACACCTCCAACCTCATCAGAACTCACTTCCAAGATCATACTCCCTTACAATCCCCAACACAAACAGATAGAAAGAATCTTCAACAACAACTGGTCCATACTCTGCAGAGATAAAACCTTAGCACCCTCACTACCTAGCAAACCACCTATAGTTTTCACCAAAGCCCCCAATTTGGGGATTAAGGTTGCTCCTACAGTTAGGAATCCATATACCACAACAACCAACACTTGGCTCAGCACACCTGGCTTCTACCGATGCAGCTCTTGTTCTTGCTGCAAAGCAACCAAATTCCAAAAAAAGACCACATCTATTACATCAACCACCAACAAATACACGTGGTCTATAAGAGAACTTCTAACTTGTCACACCAAGGGGGTCATTTACCTCTTACAGTGCCCCTGTTCGAAGCAATATATTGGCAGAACGAAAAGAGAACTTAGAGTTAGACTTCAGGAACATTTTTACAACATCAGGAGAGGAAACGAAAAACACCCCCTGTCCCTGCATTACAAGCATTTCCACAACATGGATGTTACTGGCACCACCTATACTGCCATTCAGACAGTAAAAAAAAAAAGTTGGCGAGGAGGGAACTTCATCTCAGCCATGTCTAGAACAGAGTCCAAGTTTATCTATGACTTCGAAACAATTGCCCCTACAGGTCTTAAAGGTGTAGTGCGGCGGTAAAAAATTATTCACAGAATAACACACATTACAAAGTTATAGAACTTTGTAATGTATGTTATGTCTGTGAATGGCCCCCTTCCCCGTGTCCCACCACCCCACCCGTGTACCCGGAAGTGTGGTGCGCTATACATACCTGATCCGTGCCGACACGCGTCAGCCATCTTGTGCCAAACGTCATCTTCGGCTGGCCGGCCCGAACACCTCCGATCTTCCCGAGTGCCGGCCGCGTCATCAGCTGCTCAGCCGTGATTGGCTGAGCATAACTGTGCTCGGCCAATCGCGGCTCAGCGGCTGATGACGCGGCCGCGTACACGGGTGGGGGTGGGGGGACACGGGGAAAGGGGCCATTCACAGACATAACATACATTACAAAGTTGTATAACTTTGTAATGTGTGTTATTCTGTGAATAATTTTTTTACTGCCGCACTACCCCTTTAATGAAGAGTTGGAAATTTTTGGCTTCCTATAGTTGTCATTATCACCTGGGTCTGGGGGCCTTCTCCACAGCCCGTCATCTGCCTGGCTGTACTATCAGCACGATGACGGACTCTGTCGCTGTCCCCCGGAACCCCTTAAACCTTCTTTTCTACTACTATCCTAAGAGATCTAGAAACTCCTATTTTCTATAATTTTTATATTTTTTTATTTTTCTACAATTTATTGTGATTTGTTGTCATAATTGAATGCCACCTCATTTATGCTCCTATGCACCCACCTACATGCGTACTTACACACAATTGACCATTCACATGGATTTACATATTCCATTGTAATGTTTACAAACCATTTTTAGTACTATAACCATAAACTTATGCATTCATTCTTTATCTATATTTATATACATCTTATGTATATTTTACTCCATCTAAACTCATGGAAAATCATATACTCATGTATATACTCACAATTCTCCTTTTTATTTATGAAAATGTACTTAATAATGTATTAAGATGGTTATCTTATCTAATTCATTGTCCTACTATAGATAACCTCTATCATGTACTGTCCTTGTCCTATAATTTATCACAGACACACTACTCAAATCAGTCTGTCTATTATTCTCAATTACTATAATTTAGACTATACATCTTTATCTATTATGTTTAATTTATCAGTTCACGTATATATATTGTACGCTATCATCATGTATTTATATACATATTTTTATGCATTACTTGTCCTATACAATTCATTCAGCTATTACAACCCAGTCCATGTATTCCAGACCATTGCTTTGCACTGTCTATCAATTAATGGCCTAATTACAGAACATCAGGTACCAATAAATGGCCCAATTGCAAGACTCTGACTTGAATAAGTATCGGACAGTTGCAGGTCCAGCACTACTACTAACTTGCTGCTGAGGAAAAAGTCTAGGGAGACTTTGAAACGCGTCCAGTTTGATTTACACTTATATGACTAATTTTTGATTAATCTTTTTTGCCGCACAAGTGGACTTACCGCCAAAAATACCCACGAGGTCCGGCGGCCAACAAAGCACAATACGCATGCGCAGGTTTTCTCCATTACAAAAGGAGCTTCTACTCATTGCCCACGTGAGCGCCTGAAGTGCTGACAGCAACCAGAAACATCACGCACCGACAGCAGCTTATACCAGGATACTCCATCAGCCTGACACCGCAAGGAGATTCCAAAGCCGCCAGACGGGTGAGCGGTGCATACAGCACCACTAACTTACCACATCCAGTAAGATTTGATTGAGTAATCGGGCCGAGCTACACCAAACAACTGTCTTAACTTTCTTCTAAGAAGCCGGTTATTATCCGATTAATGACTTTTTGCTGCACATTGCAAAGCTTACAACATCAAAAGACGCTCTCACCAACGGGCTCTATGTTCTGTACATATATCACCTGCGCATATTTATAACAATCCACTTTTACGGCTAAACTAAATACTTTTTATATATTTTTTATATATTTTTACAATTTTTATATTTTCCAATACCTCGTGAGGCTGATCACCCCGAGGTTTATTGGCTCTATAACTATTTATTCTATCCTTTTATGATTTTATGCCTTTTCCTTGAAGTTTTTTCTGTCTATTTGCAACATCAATTTTTCTATGACGTATTAGTTTATCATGTATTTATTATAGACGACGATTTATATAGTAAATAAACCTTATGTTTTATACCATTTTACACCTATAAAAATATAAATACTTTATTTGAACAGGTACAAGACAAAAACTATAAACTATTAAAAGTTAAAAGTTATTTACTCAAGGAGACGTCTGGTATGATGCCATCCAAATCACTCTCCCTAAATAAGAAATAAACTACCCCAAGCAGATACATTGTCAGAAATGCCAAGTAAATATCAGAAACTGATCCCAGTGCATAAAGTGGAAAATGCAAATGCTGAACCAAAGTAAAACATAAAAATGTGTAAAAAATGACCACAAAGTAAGTAATAAGCATGATCTAAGGCTGAGTATCACCATGATGGGTAGACACAGGGGTAGAGTAGGGGTGCTAACCGAGAAGAACCCCATGCATATAGTCTGTGCACACAGACTTCCTCAGGGGTCAAGGGAGTCCGGGTGCACGAATGATATGCCTGGGGATCTTCTCGGATGGCACCCCTACTCTAACCCTGCATCTACCTATCATGGTGATATTCAGCTTTAGATCATGCTCATTACATATTTTCATGTTTACTTGCTTGCTCTTTGGTTCAGCATTTACATCACTTTCTGATATTTACTTGGCATTTCTGACATTGTATCTGCTTGGGGCAGTTTATTACTTATAGACAGTCATTTTGGATGGCATCAACCGGATGCCCCCGTGAGTATGGAACTTTTTAAATGTTTCAATTTGGACTTTTTAATAGTTTATAGTTTTTGTCTTGCACACACCCTACCTTCACCTACCTTTAATACATATATATATATATATATATATATATATATATATATATATATATATATAGTTGTGCATTCCCTGGTTCTTGTATTAACAGGTGAACTACAGTGGCTTCTTTAGCTGGTCTCCCCGAGGTCAGTAATCATTTTGTCTATGAGGTCTACTACGCATGCAGTAATAAAGTATATGCCATCTGTGGACAATCATGTGGCCTCCATCTCTCACTTTAAGAGATATGTTCAGGCTTCTTGATTTTTGTCATTTACCTAAAGGCCCTATTCCACCAACAGATCTAACGACAGATTATCTGCCAAAGATTTTAAGCCAAACCCAGGAGTGGATTTGAAAAGAGGAGAAATCCAGTCTTTCCTTTATGACCTGTTCTCTGTTTATAGAGAGAGTTTGAGATGGAAGGGAGGCTGTGATTGTAGGCACATACTCTGAGACACGAGGACGCGCTGCTGGACTCCGGTAGCTCGGCCGTGTAGAACACAGACCCGTCTTAGCGCAGGAGGAACGCGGGAGACATCCTGAAAATCAGCGGCTGCTGCAAGGCGGGTGAGAGGCGTTGTGTACACCGATTGATCCAACTTATTTACTAACAAACGAACATAAAGATTTTATTATTTTATCACTCACTCATTCTATGAACTGTCGGAACCTCTATGCAATTCATGAATTTTAGGTCCATCCTGCAGGCAAAGACTGAATTAACTTTTGGTGAACTTCTGCAATAGGACTACAAGTCCAATATGAACTGACATTGTATTTTTAACAGTGTTATTTTTTCCTATTTTTTTTTTTCCTATTTTTTTTTCCCTATTTTTTCTTATCAGGCTTTTGCTTTATTAGACTTTATTTAATTGTTACTATAGGTTAGTTTTATAGACTGCTTTTTATAAGGATGTAGACGAATTTATGAGTGTATAATCTGTCCGGGACCCGGTGTTATTCATTATCTCTATTTCTTATTGTATGATTTTGTTTTATCCCTTAATATTAAAATTATTTTTAAATTATCTTGCTAGTAGGAGAGGGCTGTGGTGGTCTAGAGGAACAAAAAATTCTTTGTTGCAACATTTTCTATATTGGCCCTTCTAGGTAGGGGTTCATTCTCTTAGTTAAACCTCGATCCGTTCAGTACTTCAATTGTGAGCTGCACCTACCCTGTGTTTTCTGTTTATAGTCTGTTCCTGGGTTTGGCTTCAAATCTTTGGCAGATAATCTGTCGTAAGATCTGTTGGTGGAATAGGGCCTTAAGATACCTTGATCTACAGATATTGGCTGATTTCTTGGCGAGGACACCTCTCCAATGTCTTAGCATATTGGTTCCATTTGCAAAGTGGCACGGTTTTAGAGCTAAGTTTGGGTCACTTTCGCAAAGTTGGGCCATTGCTGGCACAGCTTTCACCCAACCTTCCCTTTCATGATATCTGTGAAGGCATCTAGTAAGACGTATATGTCATCATGTTCATGTTCTCACTGAACCTTAATGAACTGAATAAAACAGATAAAAGCCACTCCTTATACTTACATGTCCCTGTTACATTGGGATCCTTCTTCTCTGGTCCTGTCCCTTGCGTCTTCTGCGGAGAAGGCCCGCTCAGCCAATCACAAGATGATTAAGAAAGGAGAGCATCATGGCCTGTGATTGGCTGGTGGGCTGTCACTCCTGTCTCAAGAGTGATAGCTGCTCAGCCAGTCACAAGCTGGCTAGGATGGGGCAGCACCACAGCCTGTGATTAGCTGAGTGGGCTGTCACTCTAGAGACAAGAGTGACAGCCTGCTCAGCCAATCACTGGCCGCAGTGCTGCCCCTATCCTAGTCAACCTGTGATTGGCTGAGCGGGCCTTTGCCACAGACAATGGGACAGGACCATAGAGCCACCACAAGTAATCGGGGGACTGTAGACAGGTGAAAATATGTTTATTTATTTATTTTTTTACCATATTGGCCATCTTGCCAAATCCCTCTGAAGTTTGGTTCGGTAATGAATCATATTTTTTGCAAAGTTCAAAATGAATCTGGGTTCGGCAGGCTCAGTTCCCTGATCTCTACTGATCAGCCATAACCACCTGACTAACAGCCCTGTATCAGTCTCGTGTCACACAGCATCAGGGCTAGGTGAGTACAGCTATGTCAACCACTCTCAGAGAGGCATGATTACAATGCTGAACAGCTCCAGGACCATGACTACTTTAGGCACAGGAAACGCCCCTATGCCTAGTTGAACAGAATTTGCATACAGTGTGGGAGGTGATCAAAATACTTTTGCAGGGTTTTGCAAGCAGGGACTGGGGCAATACATATATAATTGCAAAGTGTGTTAGGAGCTTTATTAGCATGGTTTATTAGGTTTATAGGGAGTTTTATGCTGATTGGTTTCCTTTTAGCCAGATAAGAACTTGCATCCAGGACTGGCTAAAATTCTCTAGCCCTCTGAGGAGCTGAAGCTTGGAATTTGGTTTGAAGTAATTGGTTCTAGCTTAGAAAAAAGGGTTAAACCTTGGAAACTCCTCCCTCAGATCACACTTCTGATAGAAGCTAAGAAAAGGTCATGTGACCAAAGCTCCATACATTCTAGGCTTCGACCTACCAGGCGTGTGACAAACAGAATGGCAGTGTATACCAGTTGACTTACGATAACCAGACACAGTTTTAAACTGTTTAAGGCTGGGTTCACACTATGTATATTTGAGGCTGTATTTGTGAGGCTGTATAGCAACCAAAACCAGGAGTGGATTGAAAACACAGAAAGGCTCTGTTCACATAATGTTGTAATTGAGTGGATGGCCATCATTTAATGGCAAATATTTGCTGTTATTTTAAAACAACGGCTGTGGTATTGAAATAATGGCCGTTATTTACTGTTATATGGCGGCCATCCACTCAATTTCAACATTGTGTGAACAGATCCTTTCTGTGTTTTCAATCCACTCCTGGTTTTGGTTGCTATGAGGACCTGACATGAGGACCAAATACAGCCTCAAATATACATAGTGTGAACCCAGCCAATAAGAGATTCCTCAGCCAGGCGGCAATTTTACACTTTCTATGCACTCCATACAAACATTGGTGATACTTTTGGTTTAAGGCTATGTTCACACTACGTAAAACTACGGCCGTAGTTCTCGCCGCAGAACTACGGCTGTAGTTTTGCGGTGTGTGACATAGCCTTATGTTCAATGGGATCCCGGCCGGAGTGTACACACATCATATGCGCTCTGGCCGGGATCCCATGCCGCGTCGGAAAAAAACTGACATGTCAGTTTTCTGCGTCCGGAATTCATTGAATTGCGTCCGCAGAAAGACCTGTCAGTGCACACAGTGAAGCGAGCGGCTCCGGCCGCTTGCTTTACTGTGTGCCATGGGAAGCTCTGATGCGGGCGCGCGCTGATGCGCCCGCATCAGAGCTCTGCGGCCGGACGGATCATTTAGCCGGTACTTAAGTACCGGCCGCAATGATCTGGACACAGACCGGCCGTTCCGTGTCTCATACAGCGTGTGCACATAGCCTAAGAGTAACTTGGATTAAGAGCATTTTGCAAAAAGAGCTCACAGTTTTTCAAAATTGTAACTTGAGACCATTGGTTTGGTTTAAGAGCTCCCTGTACTGGGTGGGAGGGGGGAGTGGGGGAGGGGCATGGTCTGCATAGGTAGTCTCCAGCTCTGTACCCTGACCCAGGAAGTCTCCCTCGCCCTCCAAATATGGCAGATTCCTGATTCCTACTTTATGCTCCCTGCAGTCTCTGTCAGCCCTTGTGTTTCCAATCCTCTCTATTACTGATATAATGTGCCTGCACTAACATTCAGCTATACACACTGCTGCTATAATGTGCCTGCACTAACACTCAGCTATACACACTGCTGCTATAATATGCCTGCACTCACACTTAGCCATTCACACTGCTGTATAGAAAAGTTTCTCTCATTGTACTCCTGCACAGCTCTGTGATTCTCACTTCCTGATTGATCCAGGCTGAACACACACCCTTCCCCATTGCTGTCATGTGACCACACAGACCTCAGACAGCAGCCCTGCTTCTCTATTCTAGCCTGTTGTACTACACTACTGCATTATGGGGATCTGCATCTCCATTCTGTATCTACAAACTGCTGCTGTGTTATCAGGTTTATGCACTTACTATACATTATACTCCACATGCTCAGGGCCGTATTTACCACTAGGCACCCGTGGTCCGGTGCCTAGGGCAGCACCTTGCAGGGGGGCAGCACCAGTGAGCAGGGGGAAGAAAACAACTTTTTTTTGTTTCTATTTTTTTTAGTCTCCTACCTCCCTTTCCGAATTGTCAGTAAATCCAGTGTCTTTTTAGGGGGGAAGACTGGTATGATGGTCTTATCCAGTCACAGTATGGCAGTGTTAACCAGTCACTATATGGTGGTGTTATCCAGTCACAGTATGTTGGTGTTGGTATTCGGCTGCATGTGGTGTCATACAGTAAATGTGGCCTAAAAACGGATCAGATATCAATATGATGTTCAGAAGCTATACTGTACAGTAACTTATAGTATCACATATTCAGCTGTTTCTAAATGTTTGTTTCATCTTTTCTACATGTTATTCAGAATAAAAAGTAATTATTTTGGGGATGTGGAACCAATTATCTGCATATCAGTGATTTCTTATGGTAAAATTTGCTTTGGTTTAAGAGTGGATTTGGATTACAATCACAGTCCCAAAACGAATTATACTCATATTTCAAGGCACCACTGTATATATATATATATATATATATATATAATTTATTTATTTTCCCCCATATGTTATACAGCACCAAGCATTTTCACTTTCTATTTATGCGGTTTGTTCACTTCTGATATTTACTCATTGGGTATAGTGGAATATTATATCTAAGATTCTGTAAAATAATGATATATACTATATAGCAGTGGGGAGTCAGTGTACTTGTCATACCAGTATAGCACTTGTAAAGTTATGGTTAATTAGATACTCTGGTGATTTTTTTTTCTTTAAAATCAACTAGTTTTAGAAAGTTATTTAGATGTGTAAATTACTTACTATTTACTATCTCAGATCTTCCAGTACTTATTAGCTGCTGTATGTCCAGCAGGAAGTGGTGTTTTCTTCCCAGTCTGACACAGTGCTCTCTGCTGCCACCTCTGTCCATGTCAGGAACTGTCCAGAGCAGTAGCAAATCCTCATAAAAAACCTTAGACAGTTCCATGGATAGAGATTGCAGCAGAGAGCACTATGTCAGACTGGAAAGAATACATCACTTCCTGCAGGACATACAGCAGCTGACAGGCAAGTGGAAACTTTTAAATAGAGATTTTTATATAGAAGTAAATTAGAAGTGTGTATAACTTTTTCACACCAGTTGTATTGGTCTGGCATATATGGATCACTGTGGTTTCTGTTGATATGGATTGATTAGGACAACTATATATTGGTATGGTATACATTATAAAGCATGGCATGGTATATGATATTGTATGGCATAGTCTAATTCTGTATCCTAAGCTCCACTGGTGACATTATCCATGTGACTAAACGCCGTCACTGGGTCAGAATATTTCCCTGCTATGTAAATAAACCATAGCTAATAAATAAATTGTGCACAGCTTCCAGCTTTAGTGGGTTGGCAGGAAACCTCGAAGGTTTACAGAGATGCTATACTCAGCTTGAGAAATGGTTGAAAGAGATTTTGGCAGGGGCCGCGCGCTGCATACTGCCTGGCGACTCTATAAATAACTCTTTGAACAAACGCACCATCTCATTTATCAAATTAAAGTTTCTGTAATATCTGTGCCAAAGACATTGAGCTATTACAAATCTGCTTGGGTGACATCCAGAACTCTGTTTTCCCAAGGACACTGAGTTATTGTTACCGTCTCATAATTTTCTGGGTTCCATTAGTGGACATACTATGACTCCATATAAATAAGCTTTAGTATCGAGCCATGATCGGCGGCAGCTTATTTACTAAATCAGCCATTTACTGTCCGCCCTGAGATGAATGTGTGATACTATGCACATTACCGATCCAAAAGTAGGTGACCCTTTCTATAGAGTGGATTCACCCTCTAAATCATTAAATTCCAAAATCATTACAGATTGTGACATTTTTGGTAAATATAGGTTTTTATTGAGAATAAAGACACATAAAACTCCATCAGACCTCCAAGGTCGTCACATCAACGAGTAAACATCCACGTCAATATTGAACAGTCGTATCGTAATAAAAAAGGGAAAGTCACATATACATGTGTTGGCATAAAACGATAAGTCAAAACCTCATAAGAAAATGTTTAAGAGCCATGTAGGTAAAATTATAAAACTTTTCCGATGTTTGGTAAAGAAATGGTCCCGTAAAGATCCATGGAGGATTAGGACACAAAAGAGGTATAAAATAAGAAAAACAATAAAAAAGATGCGAAAAAAAGGAAAAAGGGAGAGAAAGAGAAGACAGGACAAGTGTGAATCTGGGTGGGGAAAACCCAGGGTGGGGAGGGGTAACAGAGAGAGACAAGACCACATAAGGGCACATGAATGGGGAGAGGGAACAAGACAAGGGGTGAACTGTGTTCTACCTGCAATACACCATAGCAAAAAGGAAAAGATATAATAAAAGAGTGAAAAAAAAATATTAGTCAGAGAAAACTAATTACTATGATGAGAGATCCATAAAGCCAAGTCTAAAGAATCACTAAAGGAGTCCCAGGAGAACCAAGTTTTGGTAAACAATGACCTATCTCGGTCATCAGGCGCCGACAACTCTTCCATGCGCCTAATAGAAAGTAGGCAATCTAGAAAATCCCCAAGAGAGGGAGGCACTGTGGATTTCCATTTGCGAGGAATGGCCTGCCGAGCGGCATGCAGAAAATGTCGCAGTAAACCTATTTTGAATTTTTGCAGGGAACCCTCTCGTAGAGACAGAAGAGCTAACTCCATGGAGGGTCGGGTAGAAACCGAGCAGATTTTATCATATAAGGCAAAGACTAGTTGCCAGAAGGGCCTTATTGCCCGGCAGGACCACCATATATGTTCCATATTACCCCTTTCACCTGCACACCGCCAACAACAAGGGTCGACTGCGGGGGAACATTTTGTGTAATCTCTCCGGATAACAATACCAATGGGAAAGAATTTTAAAATTCTTCTCTTGGGCATAGCTGGATAAGGATGATTTATGGACGAGTTGGAAGACAGAAGTCCAGTCTTCTTCCCGCAAAACTCTTCCTAAGGCTGTCTCCCTCCTGGCAACATATGGGAGTGTATATGTGTGGTCCTTAAGACTCAGAAACATGTTATACAGTAAAGAGATGGTGTGTTCAGGGACTTCAGTAGCTATGCATAGCTGTTCAAAATCAGTTAGGGTATGAATCAAGCCCCAGCTGTCTTTAAGGGTAAGAAAAAGACTGCGTAGTTGTTCATATAGTAACCATTCAGAGGGTTGCAGAATGCCCGTTTCTATAAATTCTGCAAACGGGCGAATGCCCTCAATCGTGCATACATGCCTCAAGTGGAGATTATTAGCATTCACTGCCAGGCGCAGAAATCTAGTAGTTAACTCAGGAGTCAGAATCCCTGTGCCCACGACGGGGGTTAGAGGGCCCGGTCTAAAGAAAAGCTTATGTGTTTTCAAAGCTACCGCTAAACCCTGCCAGGGTTTTGACTAGAGCTGGAGAGTTACCCAGTAAAGGTCTATGTCCCTGTGCACACCACAATAAGGTTAGGGGCGGGCCTATGGAAAGATTATTCAGTAATGAGACCCATTGCTTAGAGGTTGTATTGTGGAATAAATCTAATAGGCATGTGCCCAATACTGCTTGGTGGTATATTTTGAAGTCAGGGGCGCCTGTCCCCCCCCTTCAATTTAGGCCTTGCAAGTAGCCTATAGGGCAGCCTGGCTTTTTTGTATCCCCAGATAAACCTCAAAGCAATGGTCCTAAGTCTCTTCAGAAAGGAGCCTATCGGAACCATGGGTAGAGTTTGGAAAAAGTACAGCACCCGTGGAAGTATATCCATCTTTACAGCTGCAATTCTTCCAAACCACGAGAGGTTCACTTGGCGCCATTTACCCAGGTCCCGTTCTATATCACGGAGTAAGGGTAGAAAATTAGTGGAAAAAAGGGAGGTCGGGTTTTGGGTTATATGAATACCTAGATATTTTTAGGAGCTCAGTTGCCACTTAAAGGAGAAAGCAGTACGTAAATGGGACACGGCAGAGTCAGGAAGAGATATATTAAGAAATTCAGATTTAGTTGTGTTTATTTTAAAATTACTAACAGCGCCATATGTTCCTATTTTAGCTAGAATGTTAGGGATACTAACTAACGGTTGTGAGACAAACAATAAGACATCGTCCGCAAACATGGCCAGTTTATGCTCCCTCCCTCCCACCATTGGTCCTCGTATGTTATCATTGTCTCTTATGGCCACTGCAAAAAATTCCATCGCCAGAATATAGAGGAGAGGGGATAGGGTGCATCCCTGCCGTGTCCCATTTAGTATCGGGAAAAGAGAGGAAAGGGACCCATTTACCTTAACTTGGGCGGATGGCCATGACCCCCTTCTGCATAACAGGGCCCAAGCCCACAAACCTCAAGGCAGACTCTAGGAATCCCCAGTGCACCCTGTCAAAAGCTTTCTCAGCATCGAGGGACAGGATGCACAGGGGAACACCAGCATGTCTAGCCCTCTCCACTATAGTAAGTGCACGGATCGTATTGTCCCGTGCCCCCCTCTGCCTCACAAATCCTACCTGGTCATTAGAGATAAGTAAATGCATAAAAGGGCTTAGTCTTTGGGCCAAAATTTTTGAATACATTTTAACGTCAAGGTTAATCAAGGAAATGGGCCTGAAATTGCTACACACATCTGGAGGTTTCCCAGGTTCAGGGAGGACTGTTATATGTTCCAAAAGGGCTGAAGGGGGAAATTTACCTCCATTTAGCACATCATTAAAGGCAGAGAGAAGCACGGGAGAAAACAAATCCCCAAGGATCTTATAGAACCCAGCCGAATACCCATCCGGGCCCGGGCTTTTCCCATTTTTAGAGGCTTTGATAACTTCAGCAAGCTCCACAGCTGAGATATCTTTCTCCATTGTTTCCGTAATGTCAGGGGGGAGTTTAGGTATCGGGTGTGATTCCATGTATGTTTGGATCTTGGCCTGCAGGGCTGATTTAGATAACGTGACAAACTTGCTTTGTATGGAATATAGGGTGGCATAATAATCCCGAAACATGCCCAGGATATCTGTCATGGCATGCTTCTTATTACCCTGTGGATCGCGCAAAAAAGGAACGTGGGGAATGCACAGCCTAGGGTGAAGAGCCCTTGAGAGTAATCGACCACTTTTGTCTCCGAACATATAGTAACGGGCCTGAAGTTTAGATCTAAAGCATGCTGATTTTTTATCTAAAATTTGGAGCAGTTTGGCTCTCTGCACGGCCAGGTCTGTATATGTTCCTGGAGACAAAGAGCGTTTATGTCTTAACTCCAAGTCTGCTATCTTCTCTAGGAGCTTACGGATACCTTCCCACCGTTCCTTCTTAAGGCGCGATCCATGTGAGATAATAATCCCCCGCAACACCGCCTTGAGGGCCTCCCATTTTACCGGGGCTGGGGTGTCATCCGTGGCATGAATGTCCTTAAAGTCTGAAATAGCTTTTTTTAGGTCAGCCAGACACAGGACATCTGACAGGAGGTTTTCATTAAGTCTCCAAGTGAATGATCTCCTTATCCCACATTGCAGTACAAGGGAACCACCCACCGGGGAATGATCTGACCACAATATTCCCTCTATGGTGGCTGTGGGGGAATAATCTAGAAGGAATTGAGAAAGAAAAAGTAAGTCAATCCTACTATACGTGGAGTGCATCGGGGAATAGAAACTATAATCTTTATCTTTTGGATGTAAGGCGCGCCACATATCTACTAACCGCAGTTTATGAAGGAGGGTCTGAATCTTACGTGTTGCCAGGTGGGAGAGAGCGGACTTACCAGACGAAGAATCCATTTTGGGATCGAGCACTAAGTTAAAATCTCCGCCCATTATTATAGGAAGAGATTCCGCAAACTGTGCCAAGCAGGTCAGACAACGTCTGGCAAAAGTCACCTGTCCCTGATTAGGAAAGTAGACACTTGCCAGTACATAATGGCGGTCCTGCCAGGACACCCTGAGGAAGAGAAATCTGCCAGCGGGATCTACAAGAGAAGAAAGGACATCAGGAGTAAATGATCTGTGGAAAGCAACAGAAACCCCTTTAGATTTGCCCTCCGGGTTTGGGGCATGATACCAGGTTGGATAATAATACGATTCACACTTAGGAATTTGGTCCACTTTAAAGTGGGTTTCCTGCAAGAACACAACCATAACTCTCTTTTTATAAAGAGAGTAAGAAATCTGCCTACGTCTCTCGGGGATATTCAGTCCCTTCACATTGAAGGTACAAAAACTGAATACACCCATCATAGGTCAAAGAAATGCGTCGGGAAATTGCAGGCAGAACACGGACAGACAAACATGTAGGGACCACGAACAAGGAGCCACATGGGGGACAGGACAAGAAGGATAGAAAAGAGGATGAGGAAAGATAAAGGAAAAAGCAAATACATATGATGTTGAAGGACCGGGGACAAGATGAACAGAATAAGCCAAACTACTCTTAGTAGAGCAGCAAGGACAAGTATGGCTAGATGCACCATCAATGGTAACAGTGCAGTCACAATACACTCACCAGAAGGTGAGAATAGCCTTCAGAGGCATGGAAACCCAAACAGATAAACCCCACGGCAACTCCCCCCCAACCCCCACTGAAAACACAAGAACACTCTAAGAGTATGCAAACATATCAAGGCACAAAGAGAGATAAACTAAATAAAGAAGGTATTTCTCTAGGAAGATATAGAGGAAAAATGAAACGTTTAGACTAGCACATATCAAACAGTAGAGTGGAAAGAAAATCGTTTCCCACAATCAGCACGGATTAAGGCCAAAATAAAAGGTTAAAACGCCACATAATGAGGCGCGGGTATAGTGAAAATGTTACGGCCAAAGCTTTTAACCCAGTCCTGATTCCTCCAGTGCAGAACCATCACGGCTACCACGGCGTCTTCTCCTCTTGACTGGTGTCCAATCCGAGGATGTCGCGTCTGGCTCTCCTAGCAACAACGGTGGGGTAGGCCAATCAGGAAGTTGGACCACTGGTAAGCCGAAAGTACTCAGGAACGTGGGAAGATCACCAAGTTGTCGGAAAGTTCCAGATACGCCATCTTTTTGGGCCCGTAGGTTAAAGGGGAAGCCCCATCTGTAAGCAATGCCGTTAGATCTTAGCACGTCCACCAGGGGTCGCAGCGCTCTCCTCAATTGCAGTGTGCGGGCAGACAAGTCTGGCAATAATGTTATAGGTACGCCATCATGCTCTATGGCGCCTTTCTCCCTTGCAGCCAACATAATGGCGTCTTTGATTTTGTAAAAGTGAACCCGGCATATAACATCCCGCGGTCGCCCATTGGGAGGTGGTTTCGGCCCTAGAGCCTGGTGGATTCTGTCTAGCTCTATCATATGAGACCCATCTGTGGCCAGCAGCATGGTGAATATAGATTGTGCAGCAGCATTAAGATCAGTCACTGACTCGGGCAAACCACGTATTCGTACGTTGTTTCTGCGGTTGCGGTTTTCCGCATCTTCTTGCTTCACTAAAATTTCCTCTATTTTAACCAACTGGTATTGAATAACGGTGCGGTGGGCA
Organism: Dendropsophus ebraccatus; assembly: GCF_027789765.1. Taxonomy (NCBI): domain Eukaryota; kingdom Metazoa; phylum Chordata; class Amphibia; order Anura; family Hylidae; genus Dendropsophus; species Dendropsophus ebraccatus. The sequence continues at coordinate 179,492,502 of NC_091456.1, forward strand.
GTCAGTTGGGATCTAAGGTCTTCCTGTACCTTGTCCACATCGTCAAAACGTGCCCCAATATCATGCTTTAAAGTACGCAGTTTCTATTTTGTATGTGGCTTCTATACGGTTAACACATTGCTCAAAATCTTGCTTTGTGGGGAGAGATTTAATGTACCTTCCCAAGTCCCTCAGGCTCCACTCCTCATCGTCCGAGTCAGGAGAGGGATCTCGGCGCTGCCCTGGAGAGACTGACCGCTGTCTGTCTGAGGCGTGTGGTGAGGCCGCCCGCGAGGTCCGCGTCGCCATCTTGGATCCCGCGTTAGCAGTTCTCGGGCGCTGCGAAGCGGGGAAAAAGTGCTGTATGCCAGGCGTTTCAGGGTCAGAAGGAGCCAGATTCTTTCTTCTGCTCTTTCCCATACCTTCAGGAAAGATTAGTGCCTCTATGACAGGGTTTGGGTAGGGAACTATGTGGGCCCAGGAGCTCTTCAGCCGTGCTGCTCACTCCGCCATAGGCAAGCCACGCCGCCCCCTAGAATCACAGATTGTGACATTTAACCAGAAGGTCAAAGGTCATTTTATATTGCATCCCTGAGAAAACCCTGATAATGTCATCAGCTGTGGTTTCCTCTTGTGCTGGAGAACCACAGTCTTGGAGAAAGCTGTCCATTGATGATATTGGCTAGGTATACAATATTGTATCTGGTGTATATACCTTTCCAGATTTATTCTTGTGTTATTAGATGCCACATAGTTCTATGGTGTTGTTTTTTAGTGTTAAGCGAGCATGCTCTATTGACCATGCTTGACCATGTGGTGTGTGGGCTAATGCAAGACACATCAAAACTCTGGTGGTATGCCGCCAATTGATGGCATACCTCCAGAGTTCTAATGTGTCTTTCAGTAACCCATTACATTTTTTCGTTCTAATTTTTGTACATTTCATTTACACAAAAATTATGAAAAAATGCAATGGGTTACTGCAAGACACATTAGAACTCCGGAGGTATGCTGTCGGAGCTGTAATGTGTCTTGCAGTAACCTACTGCATTTTTTTTTTTTTTCATTCTAAGTTTTATACATTTTGGTTATACATCGCTTGAAGGTGAATCCGACACCCTCCGTCCTTCCGAGCAGGGGGAAACTGGTTAAATGCTTGAGTCTCCCATTGATTTCAAAGAGGTTTGTTATCCAAGTCGAGAAAAATCGTTAACTAGAGAAACAAACATTGAAAACTATTATTTTTATGTTAATTGGGAATATTTTTTTTTATGCTTTCACTATGTTGTTTTTGCATATAAAATTGTCACATTCAGTAAAAATAAATATTACTTGGTCTTTCTATTGAACACCATTAGTGTGAATAAAGATTTTGAATCTTCAAGGATGCTCAATGAAAGTCCAAGCCCTATGAATTTGAATTCCAGAAGCGCTCTTTTCGACCTGGGACACAACTGTTTCTTGGTTGGTCTAGAGTAAGCTAGCCGGTTCCTGTGCTCCCCACGTCAGGAGATCAAGGAACGATGACTAGAAGAGCTACTGAGGAATGTTGAGTTGGAGCCTACAGTAAAGCTCTGCTTACTCTTGTGTAACTCTAAGAGATGAGACGATTTCCTGTGGTTAGAATTTTTCATTCCTGTGCCTGCTGTAGTTTGGCAAAAAAGTTGAAAAATGTTAAATAATGGATTTATACAAAAATTTCAACTTTTGCAGATCTATGTAATGCTTCTCTGTTAGGTGGGCAGGGGGGTATGACAAGGCCTGTGTAAAGTAAAGAAGCCATGTGCATGTAGACAAGGATGGGTTATGGCTGCTGCAGAGCCCACCATTTTATGAGGTGGTATCTTTAACCACTGCAGTGTCTGTCAATTACTTATATTATCAAATAAACTATTAGTTCAGAATCTTTTAGCTGTTGTAGGACCCCACCACATATGTACATGTGTTCGAAGTTGTAGTCCTGGAATACATACACACAACAGATGGTCAACCTACATACTGTCACCACCCTTACTCTCGCTTCATTTCATTGCTTAAGAATGTCGACTAGATGGGGCTTCACGGCAGTTGGGCCCCATCTCTCGGCAGGGAAGAGGGGGCCCAACTGCCATGAAGCCCCACCTTGTTGACACTTTCTACTAATATAATTAAGAAATTTTAGGCAAGCTGTTATCCTTGGTGACATTTGATCCCAGGACTCCAACACTACAAAGCAACATGGCTGTCACCTCTGTACCACACAACATGGCCATCAGCTCTTGCTCGCTTCCATATCATGCTGCCCTTACTTCTGCATTTCTACTGGGATCAGATGTTAGCTCCTCCTACAGAGGTGGGGCTAAATCAATGTGAATGCATAACCCCACCCACCTGATGACAGGGAACAGACAGGGAACGTGACATCACAGGATGTAAAGTGGTCATGCGACTGAGCCTGAGAACACAATAAGCACTCTAAATAAAAAATGAAAGTGTGTGTAGAACATACAATACCCACTGAGGTCAATGCAATGCTAGTTTATTGCAAAATCTTGGACAACCACTTTAATTGAATCAGAACCATTTAACCTGCAATTTCCATTTGTCAAGTAGATTAAAGGAGAAGTTTGGGCGTACCTTTTTTTTCCCCAAGTGCTGGGGAGGATAAAAGAAACAACATTCTTCACCTTGGCCGCACCTGTGCTGGTGGCTGCGTACCACTGATCTGATCCCGGCCACTTCCTGGTCTGAGTGGGGACCTGGGATGTGACGTGTCGCGTCCGCTTACTCAGTAGTGGCTGGCCTGATATATTAAGACCCGGGTCCCCACCCGGGACCAGGAAGCGGCCAGGAACTCAGGTACTGGATTGGTGGTATGTGGACACCAGCACTGGAGCAGGGGAGGTAAGGAATGTTATTTCTTTTATCCTCCTCAGCGCTTGTGAAAAAAAGAGGTCTACCCGGACTTCTCCTTTAAGGGCCATGTGCCAGGTTCCAAAATTTTTGAGAAGAAAAAAAAAAGTAAAACACCATCTAACCTTCACATTCAGAGTTGAGTTCCTCTCAAACGTCTATTCTAACTCAATCTAGACTCGTCTGAGAGTATCCAGCTGACAATGACGCATGTATCACCATTATCACTAATGTATTGTATAACTATTTCCAAACAACCGGACCGCACGTAGACCGTGTCCTGCTGTGCGCACTGTTAATACCGAGGGAACATTATGAATTATATTTTTAGCCAAAATAATCCTTAGCTCACATTTTAGTTGGAGTCTGCTCTGAACCCATTATTTCCACAAAAACAAGTCATTACACTGCGGGAGATAGTAATAAGGCGTTTTCACTTTATGTACTTGAATATTTACTTAACAACCGGAGCAGAACCTCTTCTGTATTATGTGTCACTTATTCAGGCCAAAACGATTTATTTACTCGCTTTCTTTCTTTTTTTTTGCCATTTTAACTTTGATCTGTTTCCCGTACTTGAAAATCCAAAACTTCTGTAAAACAAATGAAGTATGCCCGGTCTAAGAATAATAAATTTGCAGAAAGCTTAACCTTAAAAAAATTATGTTGGAAAGCCAGTAAAAAGGCTTGGGGTGCTGGTACTGATGTTGGGCCTGTTGGTGGGTTCTGGTGCTTTGGAGGCAACTTGTCACGGTGGACAGAAGTGGTAATACCCATGACACCGGACCTTGGTTAGGACAGGTGTGAGATGTGGAGTGTAAGTGCAGGTGCGACGGTAGAGATGAAACTTTTAACAACTTTACTTGAAAAAGGTATCTTAGTGCAAACAGTTACAAACAGTGCTCAAGTACTTAGTGCAAAAATAGAAGAAGAACGTTAACAGAAGATAGAAACCGGATAGGAGGGCCCTTGCCTATTTTACTTTGTACTCTGGAATGTGGTGAAGTGTTAAGAAGTGTTTGAAGAATCCTCATACTCATGTATGGATGAGTCTGGTTATCTCACCTAACCGTCTTCTTCTCCACAGTGTCGGGTGACCCGTCCTCTGGGGTAGTACGTGTCCCAGGTCTCTGCTCTGGGTGGAGCTGGCTTGTAGTGTCTTTTCTACAAAGCTGAGCACTTGTCAGCAGAGGGCACCTGAACTTGCACTCTTCTGCAGGTCCAGACTTGAGCTTGTCAGTCACTTTTGTAAGGTGGTCGACTGTCCTATTCTGTTAGTGGATCCTTGGCATAGGCAAGGGTGGGATCTCCCCTGACTCCGCCTACCCTAGGAGTCTACTCTAGCTATCTAAGGTAGTTGGATAGCTAGTGTCAAGAACAGCTAAACAGCCAGGCACTTACTGCTCTAAAGAGAAAAGAAGTGTATGTGTAGCTAGATCTAAGTGTTATCTGCAGCTGTGCTGTGTCAGAGTGACTTCTAATGGTTGGAGTAAGGAACAGCTGCCTCCTGTCCTTACCTGTGACACTAGAGAGAAACAGTTTTAACAAGGTGTAAGAAGAGAGAAGAAAACACGTAGTGGGACACTACTATAGCTTGTGAGAGACTACTCAGAGACCCCATGATAGGGAGATCCAACATTAACATCCAACATTAAAACTTACCTTCATTCATTTTAATGGAAATGAGTTACAAAACCTGCATCCAACCTGGAGACTGGGGGTTCTGTCTCTGGAAGAAAGTGGCTGTGTTTTTGTAGCACCGGAATACCCCTTTAAGGGACTTTTTAGGATAAGCTGTGGTGTCTGTAAATAAGAAGCAGTGCCACATCTGATCACAATTTATTTTGTATATGGTATTTTTCAGCAAAATTCTGCTATGTACACTGTCTTTTAGCTGTCTGACCCTTCCTGCAGCATATGTGTTTTCCAGACTGGTTTTCAGAAGTTAATCTGTCCAGAATATTATATATATATATATATATATATATATATATATATATATATATATACATATTGAAACTGCAATTATTCATTATGTTTTGAATCTGGTAAAAAATGTATTAATTAATTAATTTATTTATTGTTTAAAAGGATTATTATTATTAGAGATGAGCGAACCTCGGTGGCTGCTGAAGTTGGATAAAGCCCTAAGGCTATGTGGAAAACATGGATATAGTCATTGGCTGTATCCATATTTTCCAGACAACCTTAAAGCTTTATCCAAGCTCAGCGGCCCCGCTAATCGGGTTTGGATGGGGTTGGCTCATCTCTAATTATTATATTTTAAGTACAGCTACTGTAAAACATTTTGATCTAAGCTATTATGATCTATTGGTTGCAGATAAACTAACAGGTAATGCAATATTAGAGAATAAAAAGATAAAATTTAAAGGTTATGTGTGACCTAAATATTCTTTTACTGATTAGCATCAGATGCTAAAACTTGTTCTTTTATTCTAATGTGTTTCTATTTTTTACCTTTATTTTTTTTTTCTTAATTTCACTTTTTGTACATTGTTATGGGGACTGCCATATTGCCTGGACTATTCTTAACAGCTTTTAGTGACATGCTTTACAGCAAGCCTCATGGACATCTATCTACAGGTAGTAATAATAATAATATTTATTTGTATAGCACCAGATTCCGCAGCACCTACTGGTGTCACATGTTGCTGCAATACTGTACAGATCACTTTACAGCAGCCTCCTCTCATCACTACAGAAACAACAGGAAGTCTCAGCTTAGTTTTAGCCCCAGTGGTGAGAATGAAAACTATAAGATCTCAGGATTTTTTTTATAATATAGATAGAAATGGAAAATTAGAAAAACATGTCACTTAAAATTCTTAGAATTTTATGAATATGTGTCACTTTATTAATTAATAACTTGGGAATGCTATTACCTATCCTGCTCATTCTGAGATAGTTTTTTCGTGACATATGGTACTTTACATTTCTGGTAAATTGGAGTCGATAATTATAAGAAACCTTTATGAAAAACCCCAAAATAACGTGAAAAATTGCATTTTTAACAACTTTGAAACTTTTATGCTTGTACTGAAAATGGTTGTGCCACATAAATATTAAATAGCATTAGCAATATGTCTACTTTATGTTGGCAGCATTTATTAAAATTTCTTTAAATTTTTTAGACAATAAAAAGCTTAAAACTTTAGCAGCAATTTTTTCAGGGACCTGTTCATGTTCAGGCTCGGTTCACACTACGTATATTTCAGGCAGTATTTGGTCCTCATGTCAGGTCCTCATAGCAACCAAAACCAGGAGTGGATTGAAAACACAGAAAGGATCTGTTCACACAATGTTGAAATTGAGTGGATGGCCGTCATATAACGGTAAATAACTGCCATTATTTCAATATAACAGCCGTTGTTTTAAAATAACAGCAAATATTTGCCATTAAATGACGGCCATCCACTCAATTACAACATTATGTGGACAGATCCTTTCTGTGTTTTCAATCCACTCCTTGTTTTGGTTGCTATATAGCCTCACAAATACAGCTTCAAATATACTGTGTGTGAACCCAGCCTCAAAGTGTATTTGAGGAGATTATATGTTAGAATGTCCCATAAAGCACCCCATTCCAGAAACTGCACCCCCCAAACTGTGCAAAAGCACATCTAGAAAGTTTTTTTTAACCCTTTAGGTGAGTCACAGAAATAAAAGCTAATTGTGTAAGAAAATTGAAAATTTTAATTTTCTGTGCAGAGATTTTCTTGTAATCCAATATCTTTCATAATTATAAACATATTACCAGAGAAATGCACCCCGATATTTATTTCCCCATTTTGGCAATTTATAGAAATACCCCATATGTGGCCCTATTGCGCTTTTTGACACAACCACAAGCCTCAGATTCAAACGATCGCCTAGTAAATTTCAGCGCATCTGATATATTTGATAATTTTTTGTTGTACCACTTCAGGTTGGCAGAGGCTCTGGGGTGTCAAAACATAAAAAACACCCCTAAAGGGACACCATTTAGAAAACTATACCCCTCGAGAAATGTAACAAGGGGTGTGGTAAGCATCTGGACCCCACAGGTGTTTCACAGATTTTCAAAACAATGTGTCGTGAAAAATTTTATTCTTTACACTAAAATGTTGTTCTAGCCTTCAATTTTTCATTTTTACAAGGGGATAGAAGAAAAAAAGAAAACCTGTAGCACAGTTTCTCCCGAGTATGGAAATACACCGCATGTGGACATAAAGTGCCAAGCGGGCGCAAGTCGAGCCTCCAAAGAGAAGGAGCGCCAATTGGCTTTTGGAAGCTGGATTTCACTGGAATTTCAAGGGCCATGTCAAATTTACAAAGCCCCCATATTGCTAAGAGAGTAGAAACCCCCCACAAGTGATCCCATTCTGGAAACTACACCCCTCAAGGAATCTCACAAGGGGTGCAGTGAGCATATGGACTGGTGACGGGCACAAATGTGGAACAATGTGACGTGAAAGTGAAAAATTTCATATTATCCTCACTGCACCCATTGTTAGATTCCTTGAGGGATATAGTTTCCACTGACAGCACAGGGGCTTTGTAAATGCGACATGGCATTCATGATCCATTCTAGCCAAATCCAAATTGCGCTCCTTCCCTTCGGAGCCTGGCCCTGCACACACATGGTGCTTTATGTCCACATGCGGGGTATTTCCCAACTCAGGGGAAATTGCTCTACACATTTTGTGTTTTTTTTTTTTCACTTTTAACCCCTTGTGAAAATGAAAAGGCTAGACCAACATTATAGTGTAAAAAATTTAATATTTCATTTTCATGCCACATTGTTCCACATATGTGACAGTCATCAGTGGGGTCCAAATCCTCACTACACCCCTTGTCACATTCCTTGTGGGGTTTAGTTTCCAGAATGGGGCCACTTGTGGGGGTTTCAACTGTCTTGGCAACACAGTGGCCTTTTAAATTCAACATGGCCCTTGAAATCCATTTCAGCCAAATCCAGCTTTAAAAAAGCCAAATGGCGCTCCTTCCCTTTGGAGGCTCGTCTTACGGTCGCATGGTGCCTTAATTCCACATGTGGGGTGTTTCCGTACTCAGGGGAAATTGCTTTACACATGGTGTGTTTTTTTAAATCTTTTAACCCCTTGTGAAAATGAAAAAAATCAAGACTAGATCAATGATTTAGTGTAAAAATTTTAATTTACTTACACTAAATGTTGGTCTAGCCACAAGGGGTTAAAACATGTAGGGTAATTTCTCTCAAGTAGTGTAATGTAATGTAGTCTAGTGTAGTGTAATGTAGTGTTTTTTAAACTGTAACAAAAAAAACCTACGCCAAAAAAGGAGTTGCTGATAAATGCCGCACTTATGCACGGTACTTATAATCAGACAGTGGTGGTAGGATATGGAGAAAAAAGTGGGTTTTTTTTTAAACAGGAGGGGGGGAAACCTTACACCAAAAAGGAGGAGCTGCGACGTGCGACACTGATCAGCACTCAGCAGCAGTAGGTAGTTAAAAAAAAAACTATTACCTGCAAACCCCAAAGCTAATAATCAGTGTACTATATACATTAATCAGCCTCTAGGGGGCAGTAGAACAAACCTGGATGAAGATAGCCAAAGAAGGACAGAAACAGCTAAAGTTGAGCCAATGATCAACGACGTGGATGAAGAGGTAGGACACAGAGATCTTCACTCTGGACGCCTGGATCAGGTGAGTATGGTGCACATACACCACACACACCTTTCTGCACACCCCAGTTAACTAGCTGAGGGGTGTAGACCCAGGTAAATCATTTTTTTTACACTTAATGCCATGATCGGCTGTCCGCTCCTGGCCGGCCAATCACAGTGATTGGGAAAGTGACATTGTGGCCACCTGTACACACAACACTAATGGCAATTGTTGCTGTCTCGGACAACACCAATCGCAATTGTTTTCTGGGTCACCGGGTCACCCATGACCCGGAAAGCTGAAATTTGCTGTCATCGGCTGGTATGAATTTACCAGCCAATGGCAGCAATCATCGGCACCGGGGATTTAAACACTCCCCGGGCTGACGAGCAGAGATGGCCTGCTATCTATTATAGCAGCCATCTGTGTACACACAGCGATCGGGTAAACTGGGGGCGTAAATGTACGCCCGTTTGCATTAACGCACGAGCTGCAGGGGTGTACATTTACGCCCACAGTCTTTAAGGGGTTAAACAAGTCAGTTTCTGATGACATATTCCCTTTAAAGCAAATGTAGAACAAGGACACAGTAAGAGATTGGCTCTCAGTATGTGCTTGTCTCTCCAGCTGAACAGTTCAAGGAGTTTTGGACAAAAATGGAGATATCTCATACAAGCTATCTCATACTAGCCAGATCTGTGTTTTATCTAAAGGGAAGAGTCACACAACTTTAATTTTTTTAAAGCATGGGTACAAGTTCTAAAACACAAATAACAAAGGGCAGTGAATTAAACAAAAAGTGCACAGGGATGCAGTCTCTTTTAAAAAGAGATATGTCCCACAAACCATTCCCTCTCACTCTGGACTAGAACACTTTTATGTGGGTGAGGAATTCCTTTCTATACCGCAAAAACCAACTGTTTCTGGCTTTTACCTTGGTAGCCACCACAGTGTTCACTAAGCAGCTCTGATGAAAAGAAGTGGTTCCAGGGAAATAAAAAATCTAATATTCACACACACACACACACACACCTCTCCTAATCCTCCAGCAGGGACTTCCCAATAGGGTATATCGTGAAAAATTTTGACAAATAGTGTGGGGAACTTCTGCACCTGAGGCTTTGAAACTGCTCACCTGGCATGGCTTAAGTCAACAGACCTGGATAGATATATAGACTCTGCAGATTGTGTAAGAAATTCCACCTAGTTGCATCCAGTTATTCACAGGGGGCATCTTTTTTGACTGTAGACATTCTCTTTCCTTTTCTTCTCAATCAAGCCCAGATCATTATGATGGCTTCTCGCATTCATGACATATATGCACAGAACTTGTTGAACAAACATCTTACTTTGTGTACTTTTTACAACAACATTTTTACCTTATCCCCACCCAAAGTGCCCCAAATGGTAATGGTGCCTCTCTTAGTAGGTTGGTGCCTGTTTTTAGAAAATGAATGTCCAGCACCAGAGCAGGATTTCCAATGCAAATCATCCTTTATTATTTAGTGTTGCCTTATTTAGTGGATCTGCCCACTAGAAGGTAGATATGTGCTCCCAGTAGAAAGACTGGTGCCTACTCAGCATGCAGTTTCTCCCCTTTAGGTAGCAAAGTGCCTCAAACCCCATAGGTTGATCTGTAGCTCCAGTAAGTAGCTGGTGCCTCAATAGGTATATGCCCCCCTACAGGTAGATAGGTGCTTCCCAGTAGGTAGCTGATTCCCCCAGTAGTCGGACATAGCACCCTTTAGCCAAAAAAAAAAAAGCCAAAATACTGCATGCTTACCTCCTCTTTGCACCCTTGCTGGCAGGGTTTGCTCCTCCCTCACTACAGCTGGGTGAAGGCATTGCATGTGTGTCTGAGCCAGGGGCAGGGGCAAAGAAGTTCTGTGCTGCTCCCAGCTTCTTGTAGACCACAAACGAAATACAACCAATGATTTACAGGGAGATGAGGTGCGGAACCATTAGTATTTTCTCTAGCTCCCGGGCTTCTCCCTCTCTCCCGAGACAATGCATCATCCTGTGATTGCATAGGTTTGTCTTGATTTTGTTTCTGTACTCAAGCCCCATAATATAAGTGTATGGTGTCATCACCTCTTATCAACCACTCCAGTTTACATCACCATCTCCGCATCATATACACCTATATCTTTATTAGGACGTTTGAGGGATGAATGTTGGGTATTTACAGCGTGTTTAACAGAAAACTCGCAGAGGGGCTGTGGGAGGGGAGTAGGCAGAGTGGGAGGGCTGTAATGGAGATGTGATGATGTCTATAGAAACCCCTTGATGGTAACAAATTGTACTGCATGGAATAAACATAAAATTTTAAGTAAAATAAATCTTGGGGAAGACATGTGAATAAATCTAGACGTACGACATGTGATTCTTACTATTACGGATAATCTTTTTTTCTTATAACTTTAATACTGGAAAATTTAGATTTTCGACAATATTCTTCTTCTGGTTATTTCTCTAGGGTTTTACGGTTTCAGACAATGGAGAAAATCTAACATTTTTTGTTGCTTCCAGATTTGGTTATTTGCTTGTTTCCCCGTTTTTCCTTTAAAACAATGCAGCTTAAGTGCTCTGCTATAATGACCTTGTTTGGAGAGCAGATGGTACATCAGCTTCTTCACAGGACATTTGTGATGAAAATGTAAATCTGTTTCCCTCACATAATTGATAGGCATTTCTTATCATGAGCCGACATGTAGAATAGCTTGATCCTCTGGATATATTCCAAGCCGAATCTAATCTGTGGACTGTGTCTCACTTAGCTTCAGATCTTTTTATAGACGCGCTATAGTTGACTAGTTTGCTGTTTTCTCTTCACAAGATTTCATTTTGTTTGTTCTTCACTCGTTTGGATTTGATTGTTACCTTTACGTTTTTACAACACTGTAATTTAGAAATTAGTATTTTCCTTCCGATATTAGGTAGAAGGGCGGTTGGTATTTGGAGCCAGTAGATGAGTAATGAGTAGAGATGAGGGGATTGATTCTAACAGTATCATATTTATTTTTTAAATTTTCCAAAATATTCATACATTTTTGGAAAAGTTTAGGTGCAAATACTTGAGTAACGGCCAAATCCAAATTGACCATTTGAAATTTGAATCTAATGGGTAAATGTAACAAATTTTTTGCCGCAAACAAGAATCAAGTGTCTGAGGAAGCACGCATGCACGCGGGAAACGGTTGTTACACTGTCAGCTGCTGCATGGTGTCCTCTGCCGACTGCTACACACTCTGAATGAGTTTTAAGAAGTTGTACGAATAAAGAAGATTTTTATACGGTGAGTGACTCCTGTTTCTCTTTTTCTTGGAATTGTAACACATTTTTTATTGCTTATTCAATTATGCCCAGATAAACAATGCTGGTGGGTTACTAAGCTGTGGAACCAGGCTTCAACTAAAGCATTCATCTTTCTAGGGGCCACATAATGGCTCCCTTTACTCAGATGCCGCCAGGACTTATGGTAATTCAGGATAGGAAAACCCACCAGTAATTGCACAAGAAACAAATACAAGCTTGTATCAATGTCTGAAATGGTAACTATTTACCTAGTGTCATTGCACCAAATAGGACTAGTAATTGCAGAATGAGTAAGCAACCAAGAGGATAAAGATTTAAAGTTATAAAAATTTGTATATTACTTTAAAGCAAATGTACCAGCAGGTACATTGCTTTAAGATCTTTACATCAATAGATTGGTGGGGGCGGGGATGCCAGTACTGGGATTCTTTATTTTGAACCGCGGCCATTTTCCCGCGAACGGTGACTGTCTAATTCTGGGCACTAGCCCAGCCTGAAGCGCTGGAGGTGTGACGTTCTGCCCTCCCTTCTATGGCGCAACTCCATTAGAATCAATGGAGCCATGTAGCAGAGGGGAGGGGCTTTGTCACACTTTAGACACATACTAAAAAAAAAAATCACCAAAAGATTAAAATTATTGTCTCTGAAGACACCAGGAAATGTGCAAAAAAAAGTAAAATAACAAGAATCACACAAACTTAAGAAAAAGCCTTATTAAATAAAATTTCAGGAGAATTCCACTTTAAAAGTCAGAAAAGACAAAGAGGAATCTTTCAACATGGGCCTCTATTAGTTACCAAACTCTAGAATGTTCCAACTTTAGTTAATCCAGATCTGGCCAGGCCGGTGCACGGGAATAGACCAGGACCATTCGCAAGAACCTTCCCGCGGTTCAAAGAAAGGACCAAAGCACTGGCATCCCCACTCTGACGCCTGTCTATTGATGTAAAGATCTTAAAGCGATGTTTGGAAACTAATAGAGGCCCATGTTTGACTTTTAAAGTGGAATTCTCCTTTAAAAAGTCAAATTGAATTTAATAAGGCTTTTCCTAAGTTCGTGTGATTCTTGTTATTTTACTTTTTTTGCGCACATTTCCTGGTGTCCTCATTAGATGTGCTCTTCAGAGACTTCAGATACAATTATTTGGATTCTTTTGGTGAAATTTTTATTTTTTTATATGTGTTTAAATGGATGTGCTAAGGATTAGGGAGGAAGCTTAATATAGCAAAAGCTTCTGCGATTAATTAGATTTGGATGTCTTTACGAGAGCAGCTGTGCTATTTATTTATTTTTTTATATATTCTTTCTCAGTTCGGGCCATAAAAAGATTTCTTCAAGTAATGCACTTTTTCCATAAAAAAATACAAGGAAATTACACATTTTTTTTATTTTTTTTATTTTCATGAGCGGAAATAAAGGCAAACACAGGTTAGGGAATGTATCCTATGAAAACAGAATGAGAAAGGCTCCTTTATGCCTGAAACTTAACTTGAATAAGAAAAAATAAGTGAATTAAATGACATTATGGCTGGAGTCCATTATTTTTGTTGTATACATGTAAAGGTCTCTAGAGAAGGTGCAGAGCTACAGGGAGATCTCTTTCATGATTTAGCTGGTGTCTAACTTATACTAGCATCCTGTCACCATCTGTACATTTACTCCTGGTGTCCAATGCTAAAACTATTTTGATCCAAGCAAGATGGAGCAAGAACAGATTAAAATGCATCTGGGTTTTTTTTGCGTACACAAAAATGTGGTCGACCACGTTCTTGTGTACGCTAAAAAAGGTGCGTTTTGATCCGTTTTTTGATCCTTTTTTATAATTGGAAAAAAAACGGATTGCAAAAACGCAGTGTGAACCCAGTCTTATACCTCTGAATATATCAAATGTGTTTTCTAGAGATGAGTAAACTGAACTTCACAAACTGAGATTAATTCTGAACTGTGCAAAAAGTTTTGTTCGTTACCTAATCAAACTTTTTACAAAGTTTATAACCAGTTTGTAAAGATGGCAGCTGCACAATTTCTTACACAAAAAAAAAAAAAAAAGAGGGCATATGCTTACCAGCATCTTCCTATATGGGTTTTCGGTGTCCCTCCAGTTTGTTTTGTGTATATTTACTTATCACAGCAAGTTTTTGTTCCAGTGTTACTGTTGAAAATAAAAATCAGCAACATTGGAATGAAATGCTGTGATAAGTAATATACATAAAACAAGATGGCAGGGTAGAAAGCTTTAGATGCAATCCTGTGTATACTGATTGCTTTCTACCTTGCTAGCTTGTTTTGTGTATATTTACCTATGACAAAATGTTTTCCTCCCAGTGGAAATAAATATACACAAAACAAGCTGGCGGGGTAGAAGGCAACTGTAGAAAACTAACTTTTTAAAACTGCTTAAAATAATATGAATTATATTATTTTGGGAATTAAGAAAAGTTTTGGTTCGTCAAAACTAAACCTGAACTGTGTGTCAAAGTTTGGCATACCTGCTGATTTGAGAAGTTCATTTATCTCTAGTTTTCTAATTTTTTTATGTTTTACTCAAGTGCCACCATCTTTGTTGTTCCTCACAAAAGCTCTTAATGGTTGCACCTTGTTTTTGAACTTGTACAAATACAATCCAAAAATCTAAATTACAAAATGAAAAATCATCACCATAGTCTCTGAAAGGACATTTGGAACGTTGTCAAAATACCACACAAAGGCAGTGAATAGAAGCTAAAATTGCCACATTTCTAGTTTGAGAGGTGCAGGTAGAACCATGAGAACTATGACCAGTGGTCAGCATGGTCATTTACCACTGAATAGTGAATATGAAATTAAAGACTGTCAAGATTGACTAGATAAAGGGGCTATGTGCTTTGAAACATGTTGTCCATTAGACATTCCTTGAATAAAGAACCTTAAAGTGCCAATCTGCTGATCAGTGGTATTCTACAGAGGTAAGGGAAACTACAGTATGTTTGGGTACGTGAAACCCTGAACACTCCACAATTTGACTAGAGTAACTTGATAAATGGGACTATATGCTTCAAAACGCGTTGTACATTAGAACAATAAAGAACATTGAAGATCGAATCTGCTGCTTAGTGTTATTGGGATGAGTTAGACTACGGTATTTTCAGGTTTTCAGTGTTTATAAAAAACACTTAACAATTGACTCCCAATGGCTGGAAAAGATGCACCAGAGTTAAATTCTGAGCGTCTGGGGTTTTTGAGAACCCGAACATACTGAAGCTTTGTTCGTCTCTAGTATTAGACCTTGGGTTTGCACTGACTACTGGTCCTGGTTCTACTTGCACATCTCTTCCAGTGTCGGACTAGAGTACCTGGAGCCCACCAGTGGAAATGATCCTGGGGGCCCACCAATAAAGAACTAGTGTGAAATGTTACTGAAGTGTTACTGCAGGTTCTAAGCTGGGATTCTCTGGTCCTCTGGATGGCCAGTCCGACACTGATCTCTTCATATCTTTTCTCGCCTCTTCACATCTCCACCCACTTTTGGTGGGTGACCAGAGCCAGGATTTAGACAACAGTAGCATCACTGGCTAATGGTTATCAACATATTGCAATAGTGATATATATATATATATAGAGAGAGAGAGAGAGAGAGAGATATTTCCATAAAGTTTAGTTGTGTGTTTAATGTTTGATGTTTTTTACTTTATACTGCTATATGTCAAAAGTGATGTGAATAGGCACTTACAGTCCAGTTTTTTCTCTGCAGCAGTATGTCTCCTCACATGTAACCCATTCAACACCACCAGGATTGAGAGCATAAGAGACTGCACAGTAACATGTATTTCAAGTTTCTCAGTAAAAGTTCTCATTACTTCCCTTTCTCTTCATCTCCTTGGGGGCGATTTTTCAAGACCGGCATACTCGTATGTCAGTCTTAAATTAGGCTCCTTTCCCCAGCGGGATTCACTAAGAGGCGCACGCCGCTTAGTTAATCCAGCTGGCCGACTGGCCTCCGGAACCTGCGCCCGGCGTGCCAAATTTACACTTGCTTCCAGCAGGTGTAAATTTGGATCATGATTATTGGCTGTGAGCAGACGTAAATCATGATAAATGAGGTGTGGGAGAAGGCCACGCCTCCTCCCAGCCTTGCCACTTCCCCCGAGCCCCCCCCCCCCCCCCAGCAGCCAGGTAGTAAGGGCAAATCTACACCTTCTTCCTGGCGTACACCTCAGACGGGACCTTTGTAAATGTAGCCCCTTGTGTTTGGTTTTAACTGCAAACAGTCCAAGTAGAGAGAAAAAGACAAGGGCACTCACCCATCTGTGGCATAATGACTCCTTTAGTCGCAAAGTGTGCAGTTAAAAGTCCATGAAGACATCACAACATGCGGGCAGACGCCAACTGCACGCTTTGCGAATAAAGGAGGCATTATGCCACAGATGGGTGAGTGCCCTTGTCTTTTTCTCTCTACTTGGACTGTTTGCATACTGTTTTACGAGGAGCACCCCCGGGGCAAGTGAGGCATAGTCCAGAATACACGGCAATGCTCTACAAGTAAGCTGCCGATAGGGAGCAGTGCCGGTGATCTCTACCCATGTTTATTTGGTTTTAACTGCAGTTACACCATCACGGGTGACCCCACAATCCACCAGTCACAGCATTGGGTGTGTCCAAGAAAAAATCTCCATACCACCTAGGTCGTTACAGCCCTTGTAAGCTCTTTACCCACTCTTAGGGAGCATGGGAGCCATTTCCCTGTAAAGCCATAATGTGTGACAGAGACGATGACTTCTGGCTGAGGGGCACCATATGTCCCAACCATCCTTCAGGAGTATCTCCCCCATCTCTTCACCCTCCTCCAAACCAATCTTATCTACAAGTTAATGAACTCCTAGTAAGCAAGTGGAGAGCATTAGGTATCCACTTTACATGGGACTCGAAAAATTAGCTCAAGAAAGGACACCAGCTTTTAACATTGGATAACACAAGAGATTAAAGGTGATCATTGTGTTCAGATATTATCATCTTCATGAATGGATGACACAGACTGATATTTATTGTGCCTAATAATATGATTGTATAATAACTACTTTGTACAGTAGCTTCTATGGTGCCAGCGTACTCTGCATCGATGCCCACACATTACACAGCTCCAGAACTTCTCAATGTGATCCAGATCTATGATTAACTTAATATTCTGTAATCATTATGTTCTCTTGTCAAAACAATCCATGATGTGCATGACAGACCAGCTTTATCAGTGCCTGCAACTCATCAAATCTGGAGTTGTGCATTAAATCTTAAATAACAAGGTACAGATGTAGCAGAGCTGAGTTTCCCCATATCACCAGCCTGATCTCATGATCTTGTTGTTGTGATTTTCCATAGTAATGCGGAAAATACACTTTGATCATACACAAACTGATCCTATTCTCTAATTGCATTAATCTATGGTGTCCCACAGTTAAGTACCCTAGGCACCTGTCGTAAAGTTCTCTCTTCAGTTCAGTGATGATGAAGGTAGCATTTTATAGTTCTATAGTTTCACCACTAGGTGTCAGTGTTACTTTTAAGACTTGTTATGTGTTGCACAGTGGAAGTAAGCAAATGGTTACTGTTATTATTGTACCATGTGTTCTGTGCTGATCTATAGGGGACACTCTTTTTCCTCTGCCTATCCTGACTCTCTCTCTCTCCACACACACAGCCCCTGGAGAAGTAGCTAGTTAGCCCTGTGTGGGAGGAAGGCAGTTCAGTTCAGTGTGTTCAGTGAGTTGTTTAAGACACACGTCTATGAAGCAACCAGAGACACTCAGTTCTTTTAGTCTATCCACTATAGCTACGATGCAGTGCTAGACACTACATGAGGGAGAAAGTCGGGGATAAACCCAGCCCACGCTGAGAACCACTCTACAAAGTGCTGGGCAGTATCCTGATACACAGAGGAACTAGCCTGAATAGAACAAAGCTACCAGAGGGTCTACGTACCCTATCTCACCGTGCAAGTAACCTCGGGAAGTTCTGGAAACCTAGCTTCACCCAGGTGACCACGGCTAGGGCTTGTATCACCCTAGTAGGATGAGTACCTCGGCACTGTAGGGCAAAAGGTGGTCAGACACTAGTCTCAAGTATTTCTCTAAAGTTTCAGCAGAGCACAAGTACTGCATTGGGTTGGGACCCCCTTGACAAACTCCTCTCCTTTACGTTGCTCCACTCTACTCTAAACCCTCCAAGCACCGCTACAATTACCTCTACTGTATCCTACTCTCCCAAGTACCCCTATAGCACAAGCCATGTTGAGTACTAAAGCCTGTACAAAGATTATCTATTTGCTCACAAAGTGTTTTATATCATTCATTATTCAAATATTATTATTTTATAAAGCTGTTCTATTTTTATCACTGGGACTCAATATGCAAATGAGGACATTTGGAGCATAAAAGGTGGTCCCAGCACCCCCAATGTACCGATATATCTTCCCTTGAGTGATGCTCAGAGGTAGAACCAGGCTGGGCCGGACTTTATTCAGAAGGTGATGCTTCACCCAGAGGAGGCGGTGCACCAAGGGTGCTGGGCCTATCTCTAGTGCACAAAAAAAGCTGCGTAGATTGCCGGAACCAAGTAGCAGTTTGAAGAATGAATGGAGCTATAGGAAAACACATGTCAGTGCCCATAAGGCCATATAAAGAAAATTATGTACTGATTTGTACTGGTACATTTGCTTTAAATAAAATACTGAGGGAGAAGTCTGGCAGATCATAAAATCCTGGGGCCGCCAAAGGCAGGGGCGAAATTGATTACAAATTGTAACTTACCTCCCCTGTTCCGGCGGTGAGCCCACTGGAAGGCCTTTTCTCCCAAGTTGTGATGATGTCACAACTCAGGGGAACAGGCCTGTCCCGGCTGATGGACTGGCCATTCAGCCAATCATTGACTGGAGTGGCGTCCAGCCCCAGTCACTCAGCCAGGTCATGACGCGCCAGCTCCGGAGATCCCGAAGCCCAGTGGGTGATGCATTGGCCCAAGTGTAATGAAAAGGGGCAAAACAAGTGCCAAAACCTGGTGAATAAAGACAAGTTTGAAGCTCAGGATCCTTCTTTATAAGCCAGAGGGGATAGAGTTTTCCTAGCTTTGAAGGGTATTTCAATGAGCTCCATGCTATATTACATGTGCGCCTGCCTGGAGAAGAAAGTCAAAGGCAAATTCAACTCTTCTACATCCATATACACTTTGTCCATCTATCATTTTAGCTTCTTACGACAAAAATAGATCTCTACTATAAAGACACAAGATGACGATAATTTCAGACTGAACCGTATTCCTCTCACAAGTCTAAGATTTTTATGCTCCGAACTGTGGCGATAATGGGAATCACCATTCCTTATTTTACATTTTGACAGCTTTGTGCCTCTGTGCGGTTAGCATAGCTTTGATTAAAGTTTTTTTTTTTTCTAGTTATCGAATATTTCTTTTTGGGTCAGTAAATTTTGAAGACATAAAGAAAATACTCGGCAAGGAATGAACTTAGAAAAAATTTAATCAAAGAAGGACAATCTTTATTTATTTTTTTTAGACAGACATGCTATCATTTCCCCCAGCTTCCCTGAAAATTGGGAACCGGAGAACCTTATTACATACCAGATTATAGGATTTGATGGTGGAAGTTTTAATTGGTTAAAGAAGAAATAAGTTCTCAGAGTTTTTTTTATGTAAAACCTAAAGGGAATGTCTTGTGTATATTTTTTTCTAATTAAAATTGGATAGTGAAAAATTCTATCTTCTCCAGAAGAAAACTAATTATTGACTTCAATGGAACAGTGTTGTAAGAATTCTCAGCAACCTTCCCAGTGTCACTTAAAGGGGTTATCTAGGATGAGAAATAAGTAATACATTACTCTATTTCCACCCTAGTCCTGTCTCGAGAATATAGTTTTTGAAATGTGGGTGAACAGGTATCATTCCCCTATGTGATGACCAATGGCTGAGCGACATTGTCTCAATATTGCAGACATTGTGGACCTGTCATCCATCCATCAATGTGTCTTGAAAAAAGCTATCGTCTTTTTATGTTCTGAATAGGGATGAGCGAACCGAACCGTAACGAACCAGATTCGTTACGAACTTTGCAAAAAGTTCAGTTCGTCACCGAACCGAACTTTGAGAAAGTTCGTAACGAATCTGGTTAAAATAACAATAACAAATAGAATCAAAGACATATTTAAAAAGTGATGCAAACACCTCTGGAATGCATCTGGGAAAGCAGGGAAACAGTATTAGAGGAATCGGCATTACGGGGTTAGCGATCCTCTGCAGTAATGCTGATGCCTATAATGGTTAATATATTTAATTAATAGAACACATTTTCGTTGTAATAAAGTCCCTTTCGTTGTTCAATAATTTAATTAAAACGATTCCATCATTGTGCAATTAAATATACTGTTAAAATAAATATATATATATATATATATATATATATATATATATATATATAAATAAATGTATATTTATATATATATATATATATATATATATACATTTTTTTACAGTATATTTAATTGCACAAGTATGGATTCGTTTAAATTAAATTATTGAACAACTAAATTAATTTTATTACAACGAAAATGTGTTTTATTAATGAAATATTAATTATTACAGGAAGCTCTTTTAAAGCCGTTAATTCATATACCCGGTAAAAAGAGCAAACTGTAATAATCAATACTTTACTTTAATTAAAACATCAAATGTTTCTTCTAATTATGTTATCACAATAGCATTATTAGAAGAAACATTTTGAATCATATGTGCGCTCAGCTGATCAGCTGATCGGCTCAGCGCACATATAATTAGCGGGTCCGCAGCACAGTGACTTCATTGTGCTGCGGACCAGCGAAGAGGACACATGGGGGTGAGTATACAGCTCTCCCCACCCCCTCCCCGGCACTGCACCCCTCCCAGCAAGGAAGGGGGGTCACTTAACCCCTTCCTTGCTGGTATGGGTGCAGTCTGACATCAGTCTGGCCCCCAAGGGATTAAGGGGGATGCAATGCATCCTCCCTTAACCCCTTGGGGGCCAGACTGTAAGCAGCGATCTGTAAAGATGCTGCATACTGTAAGGAGCACAACACCGCTCACAATGATGGGTGTTGTGCTCCTGTTTGTGTGTTTTTTGTGTGTTTCTCCCTTTTTGTTTTTCAGATATCGGTATCCAATGGATTACGTCAGATTCGGTGGACTACGACGATGACCAGCGGTTGTTTTGATTTTTTAAAATAAAATGGTCAATGAGGGGTGTGGGGGTGTTTTTATTTGAATAAAAAAATTTTTACTTGTGTCTTGTCTTTATTTCTTTACTTTATAGACTTAGTAGTGGAAGCCGTCTAATAGACGGAATCCATTACTAAGTCGGGGCCTAGTGTTAGCCGGTATAAAATGGCTAACACTAACCCCCCATTATTACCCCAGTACCCAATGCCACCAGGGGTACTGGGAAGAGCCGGGTGCCAGTGGTCCTGGAGCGTCAAAATTGGCGCTCCTGGACTGGGGCGGCAGCAGGCTGGTAAGATTTAGGCTGGGGAGGGCCTAAACCAATGGCTCTTCCCACCCTGGTGTTACCAGGCTGCTGTTGCTTGGTTTTTAACCCGGCTGGTTATGAAAATAGGGGGGACCCTATGCGTTTTTTTTAATTATTTATTTATTTTAAAAAAACGAGTAGGGTTCCCCCTATTTTCATAACCAGCCAGGTTAAAAACCAAGCGACAGCAGCCTGGTAACACCAGGGTGGGAAGAGCCATTGGTTTAGGCCCTCCCCAGCCTAAATCTTACCAGCCTGCTGCCGCCCTAGTCCAGGAGCGCCAATTTTGATGCTCCGGGACCACTGGCACCCGGCTCTTCCCAGTACCCCTGGTGGCATTGGGTACTGGGGTAATAATGGGGGGTTAGTGTTAGCCATTTTATACCGGCTAACACTAGGCCCCGACTTAGTAATGGATTCCGTCTATTAGACGGCTTCCACTACTAAGTCTATAAAGTAAAGAAATAAAGACAATACACAAGTGAAATTTGCTATGCCATGGGCAATAGCAACTGTGGCATTAGAGTTAAAGAGCAATAGGGAGTAAAAGCCCAATACATTGCAATACCTTAGTATTTGTGTGTATTGTACTAGTGATCAAATTTCCTAATTGTTGTTTACCCCTGAATGTAACCGCCTGGAAAACTGGGATATAGTCATAGCCATAGGCTGTATCCCAGTTTTCCAGACGGTCCTCCGGCTGTATCCACCCTCTCCACGGAGCAGGCAGACAGCGTCAGTCAGAAGCCAAGAGTTCAGGTTCATACGAACCCGAATCTCGGCAGGTTTGCTCATCTCTAGTAAAATCACATTGTGTCACTCAAACACACTTGTGGTGTACTACTCAGCCAGTGATGGTAGTTTTTGTGACACCAGTGCTAGTCCCGCACACAGGTGTGATGTTGGTACCTACTTTGTATATGGCTGGTAGTACTGTTCCAGGTTGGTGACCTGCCGGGTTGTTGCGGGGCCCTTGGGCTCTTGTCACGGCAGTCCTGAATGGCAACTGAGTCACCCAGACTGTTGGTACTGCCAGCCACAGAATGGGGAAAAATAACCCAAGGTGTACGCAGTGGCATAGCCACCGTGGTCGCGGGGGTCGCCGCCGCGACCGGGCCCGCCACGAGGGGGGTTCGCGGGGCCCCCCGACAGGGCCGGCTCCAGGTTTTTGTGGACCCTTGGTCGAGAGAGCCTCAGCGGGCCCCTTTGAATAGCAAATTATATGGCATCATTGTTAGAGGGTCTCTAGCTCTTGATTCTGTGTAGGGGATCAGCTGTGTTATATACTTATTACCCCCCCTCCTGTTTGAGTGTGTATATAGCTATCTCTCGAGCACATATATACACACACTCATACAGTAGGAGGATAATAAGTATATAATACACTGCTGTATACCTACACAGAATGGAGAGATATATACACACTCATACAGAAGGATAAAAAGTATATACTACACTGCTGATTACCTTTTTCACCTCGGGGCACACCTACCAAATAAAGTTTGACAAAATAACAAAAAAAACAACAAACATAATTCGGTAACTCACAGGTGACGTCTTCTTTGATCTGATGCGATCGCTCTCTGTTTCCTCGCCATCCGGCCCAGACCACCATGATGATTTCTTCCAGCTACAATTCTTCTCTTCAGAACCTGTGAGACAAACATCTTAGGCTCCGCACATTTCCAGCAACTTCCTTCCCTTTTCCCCACCCATAGGCTCCTATACATTAGTAACTCCGCTGCTTGGTGTCATGTGCAGTAAAGTAAGAAGGTTTGTGTCCCCATGCTGTGCCCCCATATAGTAATAATGCCCTCTGTCCCCATAGTAATGCCCCCTGCTCTGCCCCATAGTAAATGTCCCCTGCCCTGTCCCATAGTAGATGTCCCCTGCCCTGCCCCATAGTAGATGTCCCCTGCCCTGTCCCATAGTAGATGTCCCCTGCCCTGTCCCATAGTAGATTCCCCCTGCCCTGTCCCATAGTAGATGACCCCTGCCCTGTCCCATAGTAGATGACTCCTACCCTGTCCCATAGTAGATTCCCCCTGCCCTGTCCCATAGTAGATGACCCCTGCCCTGTCCCATAGTAGATGACCCCTGCCCTGTCCCATAGTAGATGACCCCTGCCCTGTCCCATAGTAGATTTCCCCTGCCCTGTCCCATAGTAGATGACCCCTGCCCTGTCCCATAGTAGATGACCCCTGCCCTGTCCCATAGTAGATGACCCCTGCCCTGTCCCATAGTAGATGACCCCTGCCCTGTCCCATAGTAGATGACCCCTGCCCTGTCCCATAGTAGATTTCCCCTGCCCTGTCCCATAGTAGATGACCCCTGCCCTGTCCCATAGTAAATGACCCCTGCCCTGTCCCATAGTAGATTCCCCCTGCCCTGTCCCATAGTAGATGACCCCTACCCTGTCCCATAGTAGATGACCCCTACCCTGTCCCATAGTAGATGCCCCCTGCTCTGCCTTAACACAAAACAAAAAATCATACTCACCTAATCCAAGGGACGGTCCTCTTCTTCCTGGCTTCTCCCTTCTGCTAGCAGGGACGGATCCGCTAGCAGGCGCGATGACGTCATCGCTCTGCGCCTGCTGAGGGGATCACGTCCTGAAGCGCTGCGGAGGAAGGCCCAGCCCAGGACGTCATTGAGGACGTCGCATCCGCCCAGCAACGCCACACCCCCCGGATGTCGCCAGCAACGCGGCCCGCCGCATCCCCCGTACTCACTGTCGGCACGACAGTGAGTACGGGGGATGCGGCGGGCCCCATTGCTGGCGATATCCAGTGGCTCATTGCTCGGGCAAGTGCCGGGGGGCCCCTTGAGAGGCTGTGGGCCCTGGCACTTGCCCGAGTACGCCACGTGCTGACGCCGGCCCTGCCCCCCGATCAATCACTCTTGTGACCGCAAGCATTGTTTTGCTTGCGGTCACAAGAGTCTGGCTCCGTCTTTCCCACGGCTGCTGCGCGGCTGCCGGGGGTGTCGCGTCTTACCCCCGGCAGCGCGCGCATCCCAGAACTCCCTGCGCGCCTTGGGCCCTGACTTCCGGTTTCCGGCGCGCAGGGAGTTCTGGGATGCCCGCGCTGCCGGGGATAAGACGCGACACCCCCGGCAGCCGCGCAGCAGCCGGGGACAGATCGAAGGAGTGAGGATCAACGTGGGAGCGCGATGTCAGGTGAGTTAAGTTTTGTTTTTTTATCAGCCTGTACGGGTGGGGGGAAAGGAGGGGGGCATCTATGAGGGTGGGGGGAAAAGAGGGGGGCATCTATGAGGGTGGGGGGAAAGAAGGGGCCATCTATGAGGGTGGGGGGAAAGGAGGGGGGCATCTATGAGGGTGGGGGGGAAGGAGGGGGGCATCTATGAGGGTGGGGGGGGAGAGGGGGGCATTTATGAGGGTGGGGGGAAAGAGGGGGGCCATCTATGAGGGTGGGGGGAAGGAGGGGGCCATCTATGTGGGTGGGGGGAAAGAGGAGCCATCTATGAGGGTGGGGGGAAAGAGGGGCCATCTATGAGGGTGGGGGGAAAGAGGGGCCATCTATGAGGGTGGGGGGGGGAAAGGGGACCATCTATAAGGGAGGGAGGAAGGGGACCATCTATAAAGGGGGGGAAAGGGGACCATCTATAAGGGAGGGGGGGAAAGGGGACCATCTATAAGGGAGGGGGGGGAGGGGACCATCTATAAGGGAGGGGGGGAAGGGGACCATCTATAAGGGAGGGTGGGGGGAGAGGGGACCATCTATAAGGGAGGGTGGGGGGAGAGGGGGCCATCTATAAGGGAGGGTGGGGGGAGAGGGGACCATCCATAAGGGAGGGTGAGGAGAGAGGGGGCCATCTATAAAGGAGGGGGTAGAGGGGGCCATCTATAAGGGAGGGGGTAGAGGGGGCCATCTATAAGGGAGGGGGTAGAGGGGGCCATCTATTTGGGGGGGGGCAACATAGGGGGAGAGGGAATACACAGAGGGGGGCATATATTATTAGGAGGTCACATAGAGTCAGGGCTACCCACTAAATGAGGGTGTAAAGGGGACAGTACAGATGTGTAGAGAGATGGAGATGGTGTCAGAGTGTGGAGCCTAATATGTCTGTCTGGCAGATTCTGTGGATTCGTGGCTCGGAGAAGTTCTCATAACGGCCTAGGACGGATGGAGAAGAAGATGAAAAGGAAAGAACTCTGATCAGAAAAGACGTCTCCTGTGAGTCACCTGATATAACTGCACAGTAATGTATATGGTGTATAGAGCCTGTGTAGAGCTGGGGCCACTTCTATATGACTGGATGAGGTGATTTAGTATACTGGATTTGGTCAGTAACAATATGGTGGTGATGGTAGTGGTTGTGGTGTGGCGGTAATGTTTCCTCCCTATATACTGGTATTACTGGTAATATTGGTCTCAGTATACAGGATTTGGTCGGTAACAGTATGGCGGTAATAGGTAATATCTGTCTTGGTGTGTGTGTGTGTATATATATATATATATATATATATATACAGTGGTACCTTGGTTTAAGAGTAACTTCGTTTAAGAGCGTTTTGGTTTAAGAGCTCACAGTTTTTCAAAATTGTGACTTGGTTTAAGAGCATTGCTTTGGTTTAAGAACTTCCTGTATTGGGTGGGAGCACGAGTGGAGAAGGGTCATGGCCTGCATAGCGGGGTCTACAGCACTGTACTCTAAACACCTTCCAAATCATAGCAGATCCCCTTCAGGCTGGGGCTTACATTAGGGGACAGGACTGTGGAGGTAATCTCTCCATAGCTATAACCCCTCTCTCCCCGGACACAGAGTGCTGCATGTATGTGCCCACATCTGTACTGCTCATTCCTTCATGCTCCCTGCAGTCTCTGTCAGCCCTTGTGTTTCCCATCCTCTCCATTACTGTACAGTACAGAATAATAAATATATTTGGGGTGTGGAACCAATTGTCTGCATTTACATGATTTCTTATAGGAAAATTTGCTTTGGTTTAAAAGTGGATTTGGATTACAAGCACGGTCCTGGAACGAATTATGCTCATAATCCAAGGCACCACTGTGTGTATATATATATATATATATAAATATATATATATATATATATATATATACACACACAACAATAGCATCACTTGGTCGTGAAAGGAAGGGGGGGGAGCCCAAGTTGGCCTCTCGCACCAGGGCCCAGGAAACATTAGCTACGCCCCTGGGTGTACGGTTCTGTGTTTATAGGTGCTGGTGTGTACAGAATATGACATGGTCCCAGTAGTAGAAAAATAGAACAGCTTTACTGTCAGGTTCTTCAATATAATGATAGATGTTTTACAAAATAGATTTAATCTTTACAGACTGTAGTGCTTGACCTTTGTGCTTGTGTTTGTGCTTGAGAAGAAGTAAGTGAGGTAGTTGCAGTGGTGCTTGTAAGGTAGAGGAGAGGAGTTGGCCAGAGGAGCCCCAACCTAGTGTAGCAATGTACACTACCTAATGCTGTAAAAGTATTACTTGTATTTGTGTATAGACTGTGTGTGACTACCTTCTGCCCCCTGGTATCATCGAACCTGTCCCAATAGGGTAGTACAAGTCCCAGCTGTGGCTATCTGGGTGTAGCAAGGTGTCCGAGATGTTACCTACACTGTGCGATACATAGACCTTCTTTACGGTAACATTGTCAAGGCTAGTTCCTCTTGTAGTGCTCCTTTCATGTATCTGGTGTGGGTTAGGGTGTACCTTGGTAACCTGTCCTTTTAAAGTGCTTAGCACTGCATATTGAACGTAGTGGTAGTAGCAACAGAACTGTTGTTCTCCAGCTGCATCTATACATTTGTGTGACTAGACTCAACTAATTTTCTCCCACAAAGAGAAAGCACCTCCCACTGGTCAACACAAACACATGGTACAACAAAAGGATTAACCAATAACCCATCCTCAGCTGTGCATATAGGAACATACTACTATAAGAAGCACTGACACCTAGTGGTGAAACCTTAGAATACCTCATCACCACCTTAACTTAGAGTGAGAAAAGGTAACAGGTGCATAAAAAACTAATAGTGGGACATCACACACTCACCTTTCACAGTTGTGATAGGCACAACTTTATGATAAGCCTCCAACAGACATCTCAGCTTGGAGAGGACCATCAATAACACATGAAGATGCAGACATACCATTAGTACACCCACTCAGACCCAGCTAGGGAACCAGCATCCTCTATATCAACCTTTCTCAAGCTTGAGAAAGGCTCTTGTGTATTTGAGAGCTGAAACGTGTTGCCACAATTTAATAAACAGCTCATGCTTCTTATATGCGATTTGTTAGTCGTGTAGTGCTTTTACCGCATTTGCCCACTGAAGTGATTTCCATGCGGCTTTTGTAAATTAATGTATTGATACACCTGTGCTGGGTTGATATAGAGAACACTGCTACCCCGCTGGGTCTAAGTGGGTTTACTACTTGTATAGACTTTTTGGAATAGCTCTCCGAACCCGAACGCTCAACATTTGACTCTCCGCAGCTGCAGTAGTTGGATTCTGCCCTAGGGAGTCCTGAAAAAACAAGGATACACCCTAGGAGTCATACACATGCCCGCAGAATTCTGTCCGTGCACAGCCTGTGTTCTGCGGACTGGACATCAGAGCTTCCAGATTCATGATTATTATGATGTCGGAAGCTAATAATAGTTTAAAAGTTTGCGCTCGTGTACTGACACAGCCGCGCAGTGCACAGCCTGTGTCGGTACACTAGTGCAAACTTTCAAACAGTGTAGGAGTTCCTGACATCATTATTCATCATAATACTTGGAGCTCCAAAGGTCACTGAGCCACGGCCTGGTAAGTAAAACAGATGGCATTCTCATGATCGCATTGTAAGAAGCCAATCTGCCACTAGACCACCATGGATTGCTTTTTTATTGCTTTTTAAATTGACAGTATTGACAGTGGCATTTAAATGGTTAATTAGCTGCCACGGCCAATCGGGCTGTGCTGGCTAATAGTGGTGATAGCTAACAATGTGTGCCCTCTCTGTACCCCCTTAGGGACTCCATGACATATGGGTACATCATGGGTCCTTAAGGAGTTAATAAAGAGTTTTCACTTTTTTTCTATAAGAAAAAAAAAACACCAAACACAAACATGATTAAAGGGGTGCTCCGAAGAATTAAAAAAAAAGTTTCAAATCAACTGATTTGTAAATTATTTCTATTTGAAAATTTCAAGTCTAGCAGGAAGTAGTATATTCTTTCCAGTCTGACACAGTGCTCGCTGCTGTTTTTTAATGGGGATTTGCTACTGCTCTGGACAGTTCCTGACATGGACAGAGGTGGCAGCAGAGAGTACTGTGTCAGACTGGAAAGAATACACAACTTTCTGCAGGACATACAGCAGCTGATAAGTATTGGAAGACTTGAGATTTTTAAATAAAAGTAATTTACACATCAATATAACTTTCTAAAACCAGTTGATGAAAGAAAACACCTTCGAAGAAGTAATTTACAAATCTGTATAAATTGATTTACAAAACATTCTCCGGAGTACCCCTTTACAATTATTTTTTTTTTAAATGGCTCAGTACCCAATATCTAAAATCTAAGGACCAGTTAGAAACAATGACTGCTTTCTCCTTCCAAATACATTTCGACCCCCCCCCCCTTTCCTCCCCCATCAGGTATAGTCTGTCAAAATACATTTCCTGAATTTAAAGTTTCCCTCTCACTTTTAATCATTTTTGAGAAACAAAATGTAAGACCCTTTTTAAATGCTTGTATCACTAATGTCAGTTATTAGGTTTTTATCACGAACCTGTTAAACTGCAGGCACTTTACAAGTCAAATTTGCTTTTATGAACATAAAGGACCTTTTCTGTATAAGTCGAAAAGGTAGCTATTAAAATACGAGCAGTACACATAAATGTATACCATAATGCCATCCATTGTTCACTTTGAAAATTATACAGCTTGCGCCACATGGCTTTCTAAATTAGATTCCTTGGAAATAATCGCCCATTAAAATTACAATAAATTGAAACGTCTCTGACATATTTCAAACTTGGAGCGATTCTCTCGGAATCTTACATACGGCACGCTCGTTGTTGCCAATTTAAATAAGATGTTTGCAGTTGATAAGTCTCAGCAGAGATCCAGTCCGCGACGCGGAGAGCCACAAAAAGTAACAATGCACGCAGACATATCGTGAAAGTATTTCATTGTAACCCCCATTTCCTCCTCTTATTTTTTTTTTTCTTTTAATGGCTCATTAACTTGGAAGGGTTTACAGTTCTCTCGAAACTTGGAAATCACGCAAACTAGTGGTGGCCGGTCATTGAAACACTTGGAACAAATTATTTCCAATTTTAGAGCTGAAGCGAAGGAATTTCAGGCGCAGTAAACAAGTATGAAACACGTTGTCAAATGCCTGAAAAACAAATAAATTATATATTTCATTTTTTTTCAAAAACAATTCAAAAATATTTTCATACTTTTTTTTTTTTACTATATATATATATATTATTATTTTTTTTATAAAAAGGAAAACAAGCCTGCCATTAAGTGTATTATATTGGAATGGGGTAAGAAGGAAATACTTTTTTTTCTTTTTTTTTTACAGCCCCCAGCTTATATGTTTTATGCCTCATTGACATTATAACCACATGCTGAACTAATAGAGACGCGAAAAGGTTATTGGTTGTAACTTGTGTGTCAGCTTCTAGGAGAAATGCAATCGACAGCAAATACCTCTCAAATGTCTCATTTCTCGTTGATGTCTTGTGTCTGGTATTCTCTAGGATCAGGCTAAGCTGTAAATCCAGATGTTGCCTGTAACAGAACCTGAAGTTTCTTGGCCCCATTGCAAACTCTATAACAAGGCCCCAACCTGCCATATGCCATTGAATTTTTGGGTTCCAGTAGGCACCCTGATGCTGGAGAACCTACTATCTCTGCATGCTCTATAGTTATGGGGCCACAGAGGGTGTGATATCAATATCAAACAGTAAGAGCTGCCATTTTGATCTTTATGCCTCAGCAACAGTCCAAGAATTCTTGCTGCCCTAAACACTGCACTGTCATTAAAAAAAAAAATTGTCATTTAAAAAAAAAACTTTTGACATATCAGAGAGATGTGAGGACACTTTAACATGGTGACATCGTACATAGAGATGAGTGAATTTCCCGAAGTTCGGGTTTGTATGAACCTGAACTATCGACATCTGATTCCCGCTGTCTGATGCCTCCATGCAGCGGGTGGATACAGCCTAAGGACCACCTAGAAAACTTGGATACAGCCATTGGCATAGGCGGTTTCACAGTTTTATAGACGTTCCTTACCCTGTATCCACCCGCTGCATGGAGGCGGCAGACAGCGGGAATCAGATGCCGATAGTTCAGGTTCATACGATCCCGAACTTCGGGAAATCAGCTCATCTCTAATCGTACACTCTGTTTGATCAAATGGTTTGCTAAGATCCTCATTTTTCTATATCTATAGAGCAGTTTTTTTTTTTGTGGGGAGTATGTACGGTTGTAGGTTGCTGTTACACTGTCAGTTTTTTTGTCTGTACTTTAGCCACATGCAGCGTGCAATCTGTAGTGTGAACAGAGGTATAGGAGTGCTGACAGTTTTTGCTTTTTTTCTGTTGAATGTGGGGGTGTGTGGCTACCTCCCACCCATGGTCTGCAGGTGGTATAAATAGAGATTACTTGGATCCTAGCTACCTAGTTGTAGGCTTATTGTTAGCCCAGGAGAGGCCATTGCTAGTGAGAATGCTAGAGTAGGACCGTGTCTCTGAGGACGCCTTAACCTGGTCATTAGAGATGATTGAATAGCGGAAAATCTTAGGTTCTATAGAACTCGAACCTTGTTGAACCTTCCGCATTTGATTCCCGATGCCTTCCCGTTCCGTGGGGAAGGAGGAGACAGCCCCGGTACCTCCTGGAATTCCGGGATTCAGCTTAGGTAATAGGCTGTATCCCGGAATTCCAGGCGGTACCCGGTCTGTCTCCTCCTTCCCCACGGATCGGGAAGGCATCAGGAATCAAATGCAGAAGGTTCAACAAGGTTCGAGTTCTATAGAACCTAAGATTTTCTGCTGTTTGATCATCTCTAGTGGTGACATGGTACATGGTGGTTTGCTAAGATCCTCATTTTCTAACATCTATAGAGTAGGTGTCAAAAGTTTTGATTGGTAGGGGTCTAAGTTGCGAGAAGTCCGTGCTCAGCACCTTTACTCCTGACCTAGAAGAACTTCCAATGCAAGTCTATGGGGTCTGTTTAGGTTGCAGACACAAAACAGGGATAGGAGCCCATGTCTGCAAGGTCATTGCCCTGCTTGTTCTACTGATTGGTCAGGGTCTAGATACTTAGACCCGAACTGGTAGAAACTTTTGAGATGTCACTCTGACATCAAGAAGAAAGGGATCCGACATAATCCAGTAGCATGAAAATCAGTGGGACTTATTCAGGCGACATATACAAGGGGGGGGGGGGTGTCTAGCATTACTGATTCAATTTAAAGGGATGATCGAGTTAAACCACAGATACTTTCTTGTTTCAAAAACAGCACTACCCCTGTCCTCAGTTTGTTTGTGGTATTACAGATCACCTCTATTCACTTCAATGGAACTGAGCTTGAAAACCCCCACGACCAAGGACAAGAGTGGTGCCATTCTTTTCTAAGCTTGGAGAACCCCTTTACCTGCAGTGTCCCTTTAACATTTTTCTATAGAAAAGAAAACCTCTAAAGACACTTTTTTTACAAGTCAAATCAGTGCAGTAAATCCGAGTCTCCCGACAATGTGACTCATCAATTAGCTGAGGTAAAGACACATAATATTCCTCTTTATTCCATTGCTGCATTGTGTGGCGGGATGAATAACACCGCTCTAATGCATCAGCTGGCACAAGAATTGTTGAAATCAGCGCAAAGAAAAACACTAAAGTACCGGGCTCAGATTATTCAACAAACTGTAATGCATTAACAGAGTGGCCCTGACTCCCACCTCCAAGTGTCTCTTTCCTTGGGTGATGTATCTATGCTGTATATGTGTACATATATATATATATATATATATATAATCAGAGAGATGGTCTCTCAAAGTGGAGAATAATGGAAGCTTCTCCAAAAAAGCAACTTCAGAATGTCACAATGACCTGATATTCAATGAATGAGAATGCAACAAGCTTAATCCCCCAAAGTCATATGACCGACAACGACACTGATGATTATCGATAGAGATAAGCGAATCCCTCGGAAATTCATTTGGCAAAGTTCTGGAACATTTCAGTATTTCATACAAACACATTTTTATTAAAACAGGCAAACTATAGTAGCAGTAGTAGCTTTTACGGAGGAGCCATTTTTCTTCAGCTGTGACAGTGTCAAAATTGGAAAATGTAAATTTTTAAAAAAATGTCAATCAGCCTGTCAATCACTCAATTTCTGCCATGGACAGTGGGGGACATTGGTGTATCAGTGGAATAATATCAATGTTCTCCCAGGACAACAGTGGACATTGGTAAATGAGCACCCAATGAGGTATTAAGATGGACAATGTGTTCACTGTGACTTCCTATAATATACTGTACACCCAGAACCCAGTGACTTTGTATAATGCACCCAGTGACTTGGTATAATGTACACTTAGCACCCAGTGACTTCCTATAATGTAAACCCAGCACCCAGTGACTTAGTATAATGCACACCCAGCACCCAGTGACTTCCTATAATGTACACCCAGAACCCAGTGACTTCCTACAATGCACACCCAGCACCCAGTGACTTCCTACAATGCACACCCAGCACCCAGTGACTTCCTACAATGCACACCCAGCACCCAGTGACTTCCTATAATGTACACCCAGAACCCAGTGACTTCCTATAATGCACACCCAGAACCCAGTGACTTCCTACAATGCACACCCAGCACCCAGTGACTTGGTATAATACACACCCAGCACCCAGTGACTTGGTATAATGCACACCCAGCACCCAGTGACTTGGTATAATGCACACCCAGCACCCAGTGACTTGGTATAATACACACCCAGCACCCAGTGACTTGGTATAATGCACACCCAGCACCCAGTGACTTAGTATAATGCACACCCAGCACCCAGTGACTTGGTATAATGCACCCAGCACCCAGTGACTTGGTATAATACACCCAGCACCCAGAGAATTGGTATAATGCACCCAGCACCCAGTGACTTGGTATAATGTACACCCAGCACCCAGTGACTTGGTATAATGCACACCCAGCACCCAGTAACTTCCTAAAATGCACACCCAGCACCCAGTGACTTAGTATAATGCATCCAGCACCCAGTGACTTGGTATAATGTACACCCAGCACCCAGTGACGTCCTATAATGTACACCCAGCACCCAGTGACGTCCTATAATGTACACCCAGCACCCAGTGACTTGGTATAATGCATCCAGCACCCAGTGACTTGGTATAATGCACACCCAGCACCCAGTAACTTCCTAAAATGCACACCCAGCACCCAGTGACTTAGTATAATGCATCCAGCACCCAGTGACTTGGTATAATGCACACCCAGCACCCAGTGACGTCCTATAATATACACCCAGCACCCAGTAACTTGGTATAATGCACACCCAGCACCCAGTGACTTTGTATAATGCACACCCAGCACCCAGAGACTTGGTATAATACACACCCAGCACCCAGAGACTTGGTATAATGCACCCAGTGACTTGGTATAATGCACACCCAGCACCCAGAGACTTGGTATAATACACACCCAGCACCCAGAGACTTGGTATAATGCACCCAGTGACTTGGTATAATACACCCAGCACCCAGAGACTTGTTATAATGTACCCAGCACCCAGTGACTTGGTATAATACACACCCAGCACCCAGTGACTTGGTCTAATGTACACCCAGCACCCAGTGACTTCCTATAATGCACACCCAGCACCCAGAGACTTGGTATAATACACACCCAGCACCCAGAGACTTGGTATAATGCACCCAGTGACTTGGTATAATGCACACCCAGCACCCAGTGACTTCCTATAATGCACCCACCACCCAGTGACCTGGTATAATGCACCCAGTGACTTGGTATAATACACCCAGCACCCAGAGACTTGTTATAATGTACCCAGCACCCAGTGACTTGGTATAATACACACCCAGCACCCAGTGACTTGGTATAATGTACACCCAGCACCCAGTGACTTCCTATAATGCACACCCAGCACCCAGTGACTTGGTATAATGTACACCCAGCACCCAGTGACTTGGTATAATGTACACTCAGCACCCAGTGACTTGTTATAATGCACACCCAGCACCCAGTGACTTTGTATAATGCACCCAGCACCCTGAGATTTGGTATAATGCACCCAGAGACTTGGTATAATGCACCCAGTGACTTGGTATAATACACCCAGCACCCAGAGACTTGTTATAATGTACCCAGCACCCAGTGACTTGGTATAATGCACACCCAGCACCCAGTGACTTAGTATAATGCACACCCAGCACCCAGTGACTTGGTATAATGCACCCAGCACCCAGTGACTTGGTATAATACACCCAGCACCCAGAGAATTGGTATAATGCACCCAGCACCCAGTGACTTGGTATAATGTACACCCAGCACCCAGTGACTTGGTATAATGCACACCCAGCACCCAGTAACTTCCTAAAATGCACACCCAGCACCCAGTGACTTAGTATAATGCATCCAGCACCCAGTGACTTGGTATAATGTACACCCAGCACCCAGTGACGTCCTATAATGTACACCCAGCACCCAGTGACGTCCTATAATGTACACCCAGCACCCAGTGACTTGGTATAATGCATCCAGCACCCAGTGACTTGGTATAATGCACACCCAGCACCCAGTAACTTCCTAAAATGCACACCCAGCACCCAGTGACTTAGTATAATGCATCCAGCACCCAGTGACTTGGTATAATGCACACCCAGCACCCAGTGACGTCCTATAATATACACCCAGCACCCAGTAACTTGGTATAATGCACACCCAGCACCCAGTGACTTTGTATAATGCACACCCAGCACCCAGAGACTTGGTATAATACACACCCAGCACCCAGAGACTTGGTATAATGCACCCAGTGACTTGGTATAATGCACACCCAGCACCCAGAGACTTGGTATAATACACACCCAGCACCCAGAGACTTGGTATAATGCACCCAGTGACTTGGTATAATACACCCAGCACCCAGAGACTTGTTATAATGTACCCAGCACCCAGTGACTTGGTATAATACACACCCAGCACCCAGTGACTTGGTCTAATGTACACCCAGCACCCAGTGACTTCCTATAATGCACACCCAGCACCCAGAGACTTGGTATAATACACACCCAGCACCCAGAGACTTGGTATAATGCACCCAGTGACTTGGTATAATGCACACCCAGCACCCAGTGACTTCCTATAATGCACCCACCACCCAGTGACCTGGTATAATGCACCCAGTGACTTGGTATAATACACCCAGCACCCAGAGACTTGTTATAATGTACCCAGCACCCAGTGACTTGGTATAATACACACCCAGCACCCAGTGACTTGGTATAATGTACACCCAGCACCCAGTGACTTCCTATAATGCACACCCAGCACCCAGTGACTTGGTATAATGTACACCCAGCACCCAGTGACTTGGTATAATGTACACTCAGCACCCAGTGACTTGTTATAATGCACACCCAGCACCCAGTGACTTTGTATAATGCACCCAGCACCCTGAGATTTGGTATAATGCACCCAGTGACTTGGTATAATGCACCCAGTGACTTGGTATAATACACCCAGCACCCAGTGACTTCCTATAATACACACCCAGCACCCAGTGACTTCCTATAATGTACACCCAGAACCCAGTGACTTAGTATAATGCACACCCAGCACCCAGTGACTTCCTATAATGCACACCCAGCACCCAGTGACTTGGTATAATGTACACCCAGCACCCAGTGACTTGGTATAATACACCCAGCACCCAGTGACTTGGTATAATGTACCCAGCACCCAGTGACTTCCTATAATGCACACCCAGCACCCAGTGACTTCCTATAATGCACACCCAGCACCCAGTGACTTGGTATAATGCACACCCAGCACCCAGTGACTTGGTATAATGCACCCAGCACCCAGTGACTTGGTATAATACACACCCAGCACCCAGTGACTTGGTATAATACACACCCAGCACCCAGTGACTTAGTATAATGCACACCCAGCACCCAGTGACTTCCTATAATGCACACCCAGCACCCAGTGACTTCCTATAATGCACACCCAGCACCTAGTGACTTCCTATAATGCACACCCAGCACCCAGTGACTTCCTATAATGCACACCCAGCACCCAGTGACTTCCTATAATGCACACCCAGCACCCAGTGACTTGGTATAATGCACACCCAGCACCCAGTGACCCCAGAACATCACTAATAGGGGATAGGGGTAGATGTTTTTGTTCTATCCCCTATTAGTGATGTTCTGGGGTCACTTACCTACATTGAGCTCCCACAGATCTATGTATTCTTATATGCCACAAAGCATCCAGTGTATAGGACCCAACTAGAACAGCTGCAGGCACTACAACTCCCAGCATGTACTGACAGTCTGCAGCCCTCAGCATATGCTGGGAGTTGTGGTGCCAGGGGGAGAACCTGGGGGGCAGGGAGAGCAGCTGGGGGGTACAGGGGGACTAGCTAGGGGGGCAGGGGGGGCAGATGGGGGCAGAGGGAGAACCTGGGGGCAGGGAGAGCAGCTGGGGGGGTGCAGGGAGAGAAGCTGGTGGGGCAGGGGGAGCAGATGTGGGCAGGGGAGAAGCTGGGGGGGGCAGGGAGAGAACCTGGGGGGCAGGGAGAGCAGCTAAGGGGGTGCAGGGGGGGAACCTGGGGGGCAGGAAGAGCAGCTGGGGGGTGCAAAGGGAGAAGCTGGGGGGGGGGCAGGGGGAGCAGATGGGGGGCAAGAGGAGCACCTGGGAGCACGCAAAGCAGCTGGGGGAGCAGGGGGAGAAGCTGGGGGCATGCAGAGCAGCTGGGGGAGCAGGAGGAGAAGCTGGGGGCACACAGAGCATCTGGGGGAGCAGGGGGAGAAGCTAGGGGGAAGAAGGAGCAGCCGGGGGGCAGAGGAAGGCTAGGCAGGTCCCCTGCCATGAAGCTTCGGGGCTGGCCAGGCTGAGCTTCTAGCACACGCTGTCTCTATCACAAACCGGAAGCTCATAGCTGCAGCCCCGTGGTCCCGAACTTCTCTCTGGGGCCGCAGGGCTGCAGCAATGAGCTTCCGGCTTGTGGTAGAGGCAGTGTGTGCCGGAAGCTCAGCCTGGCCAGCCCCGAAGCGGCAGAACGCCCCAATACCCCCCGGGCACGGACTAGGCCCCCGTGGTCCGGTAACTATGGCAGCGGGGGTTAAAAATATATATTTTTTCAGAAAAATATTTTGTTCCCTGCGGGTGCCGTCCCCCGCAGTGTGCCACCCTAGGCAACAGACCATGGGTGCCTAGTGGCAAATACGGCCCTGGGTAAAATGCCCACCCAGCACCTAGTGACTTGGTATATTACACACCCAGCACCTAGTGACTTGGTATAATAAACAACAGTCACCCAGTTACTTGGTATACTGGACACTGGTTTTACAGCTCCCACAGAAAACCACCCACAATCCGCCCTCCTCTCCTCTCTGTCCCTATCTCTCTGTGTTTCTCTCCCTGCTCTTACTCCCTGCAGCAACCTACTCTCCACTATACACAGCCGACTGACCACCTCCAGGAAGCCAACCACCTTATATAGAGGGGAAGGGGGGGCAGGGGGTTGCTGACATAACAGTGGGGTTTGCAGCTGATTGGATGGGTGCAAGGGATTATGGATAATCCCTTGCTCCTGCCAAAAGACAGTTAGGTAAGCTAAAATGTGCGGCTGCCATTTTAAAACCGCAATTTGGGTACCCCCCGTTGACTTTAAAAAAACTGAAGCTGGTGGTAATAGTAGGGGGAGCTGAAAACAGCGGAAGCCAGCAAATGACACAAATTTTGCGACTCTTACTTGTGCAAACTTTCTCTAACAAGCCCATAGTTTCACCTTTCAATAGACACTGTAGTTCCAACAAACTTACAAATATAATTAGTAATAAGTGAGCACCAACATATTCGAGCACTCGTTACTTGAGTTGAGTATTTTCCAATCCAGTAACAAGCCCCATTGAAAACAATGGGAGACTCAAGTTTTTAACCAGGTATCGCCCCCTTGGAAGAGCGAAGGGTACCTGATTAATCTGAAAGGCACAGTCTGGCCCCAGAGGGTTGAGTTAACCCCCTAGGGGCCAGACTGTGATCTATTTGTGGGGGGAGGGGGAAATTATACTTACCACTCTTGTCTTCTGTCTGTGTTTAGTATAGCCAATCAGGGGTTGAGGCAGTTTTCCCAGCCACTGATTGGTTGAACGGCGATAATTAAGAATGGAGTTGTACTCACTTGAGTACCTTCAAATAGTCTGATACTTGAATTAATACTTTACATAGTAACATAGTAAACAAGGTTGAAAGAAGACAAGAGTCCATCAGGTTCAACCTAGGGAAACCCTACTGTGTTGATCCAGGGAAGGCAAAAACCCCCACGAGGCAGACGACAACCACCCCACCACAGGGAGAAAACTCCCCCCCCCCCCCCCCCCCCCAACTCCAATGGCAACCAGAACAATCCCTGGATCAACGTATCACCGGAAATCTAATGCCCATAACTTGTAATATTATATTGTTCAAGAAAAGCATCCAGGCCTCCCTTGAACTTATTTAATGAATCGGCCATGACAACATCATGTGGCAGAGAGTTCCACAGTCTTACCGCTCGTAAAGGAAAGAACCTGCGTCGATGCTGATGATAAAATCTTCTTTCCTCTAGACGTAGAGGATGCCCCCTTGTCATGGTTACAGACCTAGGAGTAAAAAGACCACTACAAAGATCTCTGTACTGTCCATTCATATATTTGTACATTGTGATCAGATCGCCCCTAAGACGTCTTTTTTCTAGCGTAAATAACCCCAAGCTTGATAACCTATCCTGGTACTGTAACCCACCCATTCCCTTAATGACCTTTGTTGCCCTCCTCTGCACCCGCTCTAGTTCAGCTGTGTCCTTTTTATATACCGGTGCCCAAAACTGTACACAGTATTCCATGTGTGGTCTGACTAGTGATTTATAAAGAGGCAAAATTATGTTCTCGTCTTTAGCATCTTTACCTCTTTTGATGCACCCCATTATTTTATTAGCCTTGGCAGCTGCTGCCTGGCACTGATCACTAAAGTTGAGTTTACTGTCCACCAATACCCCCAGGTCCTTTTCGGAAGTAGTTTTACCCAGTGTCTTATTATTTAACACATAACTGTATTTATTATTTCTATGGCCCAAGTGCATAACCTTACATTTATCCACATTAAACTTCATTTGCCATTTCACCGCCCAAGCCTCTAGCTTCTCCAAATCCCTCTGTAATATGATATTATCCTCCTCTGTACTGATTACTTTACCCAGTTTAGTATCATCTGCGAAAATGGAGATTCTGCTCTGTAGCCCCTCAACAAGATCATTAATAAAAATATTAAAAAGAAGTGGACCCAACACTGACCCCTGTGGTACCCCACTAGTAACTAAAACCCAATCTGAATATGTTTCATCAATGACCACCCTCTGTTTTCTATCACACAACCAGTTACTTACCCATTTGCATACGTTTTCCCCCAGTCCCAGCATCCTCATTTTGTAGACCAACCTTTCATGTGGCACAGTATCAAATGCCTATGAAAAGTCCAGATACACAACATCCACAGCCTCCCCCAGGTCCAGTCTATCTACTTGATAGTCCGTGCTCGCTCTTCTCTAAAGATAATAATAATAAACTTTTTTTAAATATATCTTACTAGACTAAAATACTTCCTTCTCTTGTTATCACACCTCCTCCTCTGATATAGACTTTCTTTGTATTTAGTTGAAATTGTATGCTGCTTTAAATTATGGATTGCAAGACAGTCCTTGTCGGGTAATTCATAGTAGTATTATTTTCCTTATACAAATGTACCCCACAAATCTTTTGATCAGGAACCTCTCCAGACCTTTAATGCGTCAAGGCTATGTTCCCAAGAAGTCTTTCAGTGCTCATTATGATGCACCTCGTATTTTCAATGGGAATACCTGACAGTTTTCTCATTGTGAATTAAAACATGTATTTTTGTGGATGCATATTTCAAATATTGCAGAATGTGACAAGTCTCTGATTCCCAAAGTATTCTTCTGCAATGCGCATCGGAAATGAAGGGTGATGACTGAATGAGGCTAATTGGCATTCGCGACCACAGTTAAAATGCTGTCCAAACCATCAAAGTAGGTGGCAGAAATCCATGGCTACCGTTGGAATTTCCTAAATATATTGTGCTTTTCCCATTAGACTAGATACGCCATGTGAACAGTGTCATTCTTACATAAGGTATTGTAGTAAAAAAAAATTGACTGCACTCAACTGCAACTTTCCTTCAGAGACCATATGACTTATTGCAGTGAACTGGTATAGCAGGCCTATCTAACGCCCACCATATTATACCCCCATAAATGAGGTGGGGAACCATATACATTCTGTTCAAGAGAATTTCTCAGGTGAATATATGTTTCTCAGGCCACCTTATAAATGGAGTATACAATCATCCTAATATGGAACATCTATTCCAAAAATCAGAAATGGTATAAAGTGGCTACAATAAAGGAAAAGGAGCATGTGCATGATGATTGACAGTTATAAATATCATATGAGAGGGTATGGCTGTATCTGCATAGACACACTACTATATTTGTCATGTGTTTCCCCATCAAGGCCTTAACTTGTCTTCTAAATGAAGAGACCTGTTTCTTTTTCTTCTTTATAACCTATAAGCTGCTACAAGCAAGCCACTACCACCAGTCCACTCTGCAATACTAATTTCTATGTTATGTTATTCTAGCCCAGGGTTGGATGATCTGCTCAAGGTCCCCCTGGCATTATCATTTTCTTACTAAGTCTCAGGTCGGAGACAGGCTAATTGGCTTTTATGTCATTGAGCGTGTTCTTCTGTTACTGCTAATATTTCTATTTAACCACAGCCATCCAAACTGTAAGTTCCCCTTCAGCACATCTGTAACCCATCGCAAACAAGTTCTATTTCTACCAAAGTGGTTTACAGCCAAAGTCTTCAGTTAAAAGAGAAGTCTGCCAAAATCCAAAACTTGAGAGCTGACAGTGTGTGTGTGGGAAAAGTAATAAAGAAATCACACTTATCAGACCCCTTTCCTTAGCAGCGCAGCGTCATCGGACTATCAGACCCCGATGAATATCATTTTCTCACAGCTTCAGTGAATGCCGAAACCTAGCATGAAAGGGTGATATAGCCCAATCAGTGACTGCAGCGGTGTCCTGCCCCAGTCGCCGACTGGCTGAGCGGGGCATCCATCAGCCTGGTCATGGTTTCCTGCCACCTGAGGCAAACCTGAGATGGCGCCCCCACACCGCCCTATCACTCCGCCCCAATTGTTTACATCAGCAAGTCCCCCCCCCCAAGGACGAGTTAACTGCGTCCCCACTCCAGTGTGCCCCCCGCCCAACCGAGGTATACTCACCAAAGTGCAGGAGGAGGTGGGTGACTAGAGCTTAGTGCCACAGTGGAAGGCCGTGGCGCTGGACCCGATCAGCAGGAAGGCTGCCAGGTGACATCACAGACCATGCATGTTGGTGCGTACGGAGGTGAGCGTGGGCGACGGGGAAGGGGAAGATTATGCCGCCCTGTCTGGGACCGCAGAATCTGCCACCTGAGGGGAAATACTAATTCCGGACTTCTACTTTAACGGCTGTTAGCAGAACATTTAAAGGTAAAGTGACCAAATATTCTTTCTCCCAAGCATATAAGCTGGATCTATTCTGTGCTATACCAGATATACGATTTTTGTATTAAGGCAGCTGTAAAGCTTGCAGTTGCTTCACAGTATCCCATGGTCAGAAGTTTTTCACTGCACTTTGTATCACTAAAAGAGCTAATTGACATAGGAGTGTGTAGTACACTAGGGACACTACACTATCATCCCGTCCCTGCTTGTACACTAGGGACACTACACTAGCATCTCCACCCTACCACGTGACTTATACGATGCACTGCAGCCAATGTCAGACTGGGGTATCTGGGGCCAGCAGAGGAAATGATCCTAGGGGCCCACCAATGAAGAGCCAGTGAGAAAAGACAGGCCAGTCAGTGTGAATGCAAGTTCTAAAGCTGGGGGCCCACCGGAGGATCCTCTGGTGGGCCAGTCCAACACTGACTACAGCACCCAGCTAGCCCTAGTCAACCACCACATTATCATTACCATTATGGCCGTAAATTGTGCCACTGTCCACGTCTAAGGCCACATGGCAAAAAAAAATCCAAAAAACACTATTATTATAAAATCAATATATAATAGCATACATTTATAAGAAATGATTATTAATTGGCCGTTGGGGACTACGTGGATGGAATACTTGTCTACACAGCAGCTGCTTGAGACCAGAAATTCAATAAATATTTGTTAGACGCGCTTACCATATTTATCCCATCCTATGGGCATTTTCAGGAAACAAGCGCTGTATTTTTCACTCCCTCCAAGTACGGTAACAGGCATAAGGTCATGCGAGTGTTGGGAGCAGCTAGAGGCTCATTAGCTCTCAGCAAGCAATAGCCAGATGAGGCAGTGCGAGATTTCTCTTTCATCATTCATGCTTGAAAGAAATCTGTCAGCAGCCCCTTGCTCTTAAAACAATGTGAATTTAGGTGACAGCAATCTCATTAGTTGGAGGATATTATTCAATGGAAAGAAAGAAAATAATTCTGGATAAAAAAATATAAAATAAAAAAAAATTATCAGGCCGGATCAGTATGCTGTAATAAAGACACTGGAACGGAAAGATTTTTTTTAATGAACAATGAGAACTAAATGGGCGGTAATGCAAATTATGAAGTGGGGTTAATGTGGTGTATTTTGCTATGGGAGACAGGACCCGGTCATTAGGTTTAGGGTGAAAACAAGGTGAACAAACTGAGGAGGTGGGGTGGGCATCATTAGTAATTTATTTCTATAGCACAGGACGGAGTCTACCATATTTCTTGAAAGTTATTATAACTCATCATGATAGAAACTCATTATATTTGAATATTTTATATGGTTACTGTCGGTTCAAACTTCCTAAGATATTTATA
The DNA here is from genome assembly GCF_027789765.1 of Dendropsophus ebraccatus. Classification (NCBI taxonomy): domain Eukaryota; kingdom Metazoa; phylum Chordata; class Amphibia; order Anura; family Hylidae; genus Dendropsophus; species Dendropsophus ebraccatus. The sequence continues at coordinate 179,536,113 of NC_091456.1, forward strand.
AAACACTAGGACACTAGGACTTACTCTAGAAAAACAGCTTTAAAGTGTTAGCCACTAGGTGTCTCACTTCTCTGTAATATGCTATCCTTCGCCTGTTAGAGAAATTCTGCTTCAAGCAACAGCTAGATCAGGACAGAACACAGTAAGTGGAGGCAAAGCTTAGCATGTGCTATGTATGGAACAGAATAGGGGTCTGTGTCTGAGAAGCGGAGCTAGTGTGCCTGCTGAAGATGATCCACACTGTTCCTGAAAGGTTAATCAAGTTTTTTTTCCCCTAAATCTTAGGGCAGCTGTCCCTTGTGTGATTACCAGTGAGTCAGTGTTCCTACTGCTGTATAGCTACAGTGCTGCAGGGTGATCACCCTCCTCCCTTAAGCTTCTTGGCAACAGTTCAGTGCTTAGTATAACCTATTTCATGCTGTGCTAACTCCAAAAGCTCCCAAGTCTAGGATAAAATCTATAAATCAATTAAATTATTCTCGGTGTATGGATTGCCTAAGATAATGTTATCCCCTTAGCCAGTCTAATACCACCAACAATATTGTGTATTAACCCTTAAAGAGAATCTGTCAGGACATAAACTTACTCCAGGATCTGGCAGGTGAGAAGAACAGACAAATGATAACTGAAAGGTGCAAGTTTCAACTGTCCAGTCATGGAGTTGTAGATGTGGCAGCTTCCAGTTGTGCTGACCAAAGGGTCTGCGGTACCACTGTAGCACTTGTCTTGAGTGGTACGATAACCCTCCCACAGTCCCAAAAATCACTTTGATAGTAGAAGTTAACCCTTTTCTATGGTGTGTTGGTGGAGGGCATCAAATACAATTCAAGAGAAAAAAGTTTTACTGAATAGTCTTTAAAGAGGACCTGTCACCCCCGGTGACGGGGTGACAGGCTCCTGACCCCCTGTTAGAGCCCCCTATACTCACGTGATCCCGCCGGGTCCCGCTTCTGGGGATGGTCGGGTCACAGAGATATCGGCGCCCGAGGCCCGGCGCACGTTCGTCAGATGAGTCCAACACTCATAGAGAATGACAGGACAGTCCAGCGCTCCGTCATTCTCTATGAGTGTTGGACTCATCTGAGGAGCGCACGCGCCGGGCTGCAGCGGCTGAGATCTCCATTACCCGACCATCTCCAGAAGCGGGACCCGTCGGGATTAGGTGAGTATAGGGGGCTCTAACGGGGGTCGGGAGCCTGTCACCCCAGCACGGGGGGTGACAGGTTCCCTTTAAGGTGCAAGACGGCAAACAGTTCATCGTCCTTGTTCACAAGTCAAGTTAGTCTGTCAAGCACTTCCCCTCTAAATGAGTATACCCCAGCTATGTGCAGGCTAACTGTTGACCTAGGGACAATTCGCAAATATAGAGATATACAAGATATACAAGATACAGTTTCTGGAATAGAGTGCTAAAAAGGAAGACTTTGGTAACATAGAGAAGGGCGACTACGTGAGAGGCACTGTCCAGAAAGTATTGGACTCTGCTGGCCAATGTCATTACAGCTTTGATTTGGCTGCTGACTTGAAGAAATGAGAAAAGCAGTGCTGAGGGGAATCCAACTTTGCTGTCATATTACACCCATGGAGGGCATGCAGGAGCACTTGGCACCAACTTGGAGGCCTGTAGGAGCCGACCTTTGCATTAGAGGGAAACAGGGTTTGGCAAAAGCAGGGAGGCCCTTTCAGTGAGATGCAATTTCACCAACCCCTGACTGGACTTGAGTAGTACCTCTGCGACTGGCAGGACTTGACTTGAGATCATGACTCATACAGCGTGGACAGGCTGTATCCTCAGTAGTCACACCCTAGGTGGTTTAGCACTAAATACTACAGGAAAAATAAACTCTGAGGAGTTTAAACTTCACTACCACACTAGACTAATCTCAGCACATGGCCCTCTTTACCTCTACTTATGGACTCAAGGTGAAGGTGAAGGTGGCAACTTCCAGACAAAGGGAGTAGATGTTATAGGTTCCAATCATGGTGTAGTAAATGTGGCAGCTTCCAGTCAAGGGGGATTAGGTGTGGCACCTTCCAGTCAAGAGGGAGTATGTGTGGCACCTTCCAGTCAAGAAGCAGTCGGTGTGTCACCTTCCAGTCCTGGGGGAGTAGGTGTGGCACCTTTCAGTTCTGGGGGAGTAGGTGTGGCACCTTCCAGTCCTGGTGTGGCATAGGCTGTATCCATGTTTTCCTGGCAGCCCTAGGGCAGCATCCAGCTTTGGAACCAAATGCTAAGCGAGTCTGGAGAATGTTGACGAACCCAAACAGGCCAGTCCCCTCAACCACTCAACACTACCCCTAAGCTAAGTTTTAGGAGTTGTTCCTCTCGGCACTTGTGCCCCCTAGGTTAACCTTAGTATGGCACTTCTAACTGAAGACAAAGGACTTGTCAGGGAGCCCAAAAATTCTTTCAGCAGCCCTGCCTGTACAGCAGGAATAGATCGAAGACTCCGGCCACTTTAAGGTTTACAGCTCCAGTGGCCAACATGTTGTATAAGACAAACATTCCTGTTCCTCTGCCATTTAATAAACTGAAGAATGATTTCAGAAGAGCAGATTAACCTATACTGGATAAAAATCAAATTAAAATGGTTTTGCAGATGTGTAATGTCTGTTCTTCTCATATATCATTGCCAGGGAATTTCACTGCCAATTGACATAAAGGCAAATATTTAGTGCATTACTTTGTATCGATTGCAAGACATTAAGCGTTCTTCCAGAAGTGAAAAAGGTTGTTTCTTTGCACGAATTATACTTGGAGATGATACACAGCAGAAACCTGTAAATGTCAAAGCAGATCCAGAAATTCAGCTAATATAATCTCCTAATGGAAGAGAAACAAACGTAGCGTTCATAGCAAAAAAATTTGCTGTTGGAAGTTACTGGCCATCGGCCAAAACAAAGACTCATCTGTAGACCACAGTACCAGTTCAAGGTTTTTGCCTCTCATCAGTACAGGGTTGTGGTTTTCTGGGTGTGATACCTTTAGAGGGGTTGTCCAGCAAAAATCTTTTTCTTTCAAATCAACTATTGTAAGAAAGTTATAAAGATTTGTAATTTACTTTCATTAAAAAATTTCAAGTCTTCCCATACTTATTAGCTACTATATGTAAGGGTAGGTTCACAATACCCTAAATTCCGGCGGATTCCGTCGTTAGTATCCGCTCGCGGCTGCGCGCCTTTCCACCGGCTACATAGACACCATTCTATAGACATTCTTTCTCTGCCGAAAGAATTGACATACCAGTTCTTTCGTCGGAACGCGGAATCTGCACAGCCATAGAATGTTGTCTATGGCATGGGCAGATAGGGGCAACTATCTACAAGCCATGGAATCCGCCGGAATTTAACCGCACAGATTCCATAGTGTGAACCTACCCTTATGAAGGAAATGTTGTTTTATTTTCAGTCTGACACAGTGCTCTCTGCTGACATCTCTGGTCAAGACAGGAACTGTCCAGAGCAGGAGAGGTTTGCTATGGGGATTCCCATAGATAGCCTCTCATTCTGTAGAGTTCCTGTCTCAGCCAGAGATGTCAGCAGAGAGCACTATGTCAGACTGAAAATAAAAATAAATATTTCCTGTAAGACATACAGCAGCTAATAAGTGTGGGAAGACTTGATATTTTTTAATAAAAGTAAATTACAAATATAAATAACTCTCTGAAATCAGTTGATTTGAAAGAAAATCATTTTCTCCGGAGTAGCCATTTTTATTTTGAGGTTGAGACAGACGTATGAGGTCTTGTTTTTTGCGGGACAAGTTGTTCTTTCTAAACCTGAACATTTTAGAGAACATATAATTTAGGGTTTAACTTGCAATTAAAGCTTTTCTTTCCCAAATGTCGTTCACTGAGCATTATAAATTATATATAGTTATCTGTATTGTAAAGTTGTTATGATTACAGGGATACAAAATATGTTGGTATAAAAAAAATCTATTTTATTGACAGTTCAGAGATATAATAAATATCACAAAAGAAATCTAAATGTGGTTATAGAGAGCCAATCTAAAAAAAGGAGGAACAAATGTATATCTCAATGGGCAAAAGGTTTCAAAAAGGGAGCCCCCACAGGACAACTATAGTATAACGCGCACTAAAATCTATGGGCTGTCTGCCTACTCTATGGATGTTTTAATTGATAACGAACTCAGAAATGTTTATCAGCCTTATAGAGAACAAATGGAGAGATGGCAGTGGTGGTCATGCAGGTGCAGTAAACACTCCATTCATATAGTTTTCTGAATTGGTAGAAGTCTTAGCAATCAGACCCCACGATCAGCTATCATATGGATGGGAATACCACTTTACCCTCTATCTTACCAGTTTCGCCTGTCCAATGTAATCACCTTCTCTCTTTCACAGAACCTTCCCAAATGCCAATGTAATATCACACTGGGTAGTCCTTCACCAGATGGAATTCCAACAATAGACACCTCCTCCCTTACACACACACACACACACCCCTCCCTACTTCTATCCTGTTCCAGTTATTATATCCTGCTCTTCAACCTGTTTGATAAATATGATAATGCCAGCTCACGAATACATGACATAACATTATTCCATACTTCCTGTATATTCTACTAGCTATTAAGCTGCCAATTGTTAACAGAGAAACCAATCTATGCCGCTTCATGACCCTTGCAATGCTGCTGTATTCTCCATTATTCTACCTTTGTTTTCCAAATAAAAAGATATTTCCAAAGAAAAATAAAAAAAGAAAATATTATATATATTTATATATAACAATATATTGTTATTTTGCTGCATTATTCTTGCAACATTCTGGGTTTTTTTTTTATCAGTGACACAAGCAGAGATCACTAAATAATCACATTACATTGTGAAAATGAAGTGCAAGGTTGCACAGGGTCTACATTCCTCTAAATACTAAATAATTAAGTGAATTGTTGGTTTAGGTAATCCCCGAAAAATTGGATTCCTGGACCATATCTACCATTTACAGCCTGTGTTTTCAGCTGAGCACTGCCGCATTCAAATACCGTACTATAAACCTCTGCACAGCCATCATTCTTATGTTCCAAGGTGTTTGTACTCATCCTGTTTTGGGAGCCAATCTGGAGAAGTTAAAAGGATTATCCACTTAGGTAAAATATATGTTGAATCATGTCCCCTATTATTGACTAATGGTCCTTTTACACGGAACGATTAAATTTTCACGATAACGGTCGCATTTGAACGACAATTGGCTCCTGTAAACACAGCAGTGGCGTAGTTACCATAGAGGCAGGGTAGGCGGTTGCTATGGGGCCTGTGCAGGAGGGGGGCCCGGGGGGGAGAAGATAAGAGCCTCCTGTGTCCTTCTGCTTAACCCCTTATGTACTGCAGTGTGTAAGTGACCCAATGTTTACTTACATGTTGCAACACAAAAAAGGGTCAACAGGCAGAAGACAAAAAAAACTTTGCTTCCATTGATAACCCCTGACCTCTATTCTCACTGCCTGCTGTGCAGAGGTCAGGGGTTATCAGTACACCAGCAGTAGAGCAAAGATTTCCTTGTCTTCTGAACATTGGGTCACTTACATACTGCAGTGCATAAGGGGTTAAGCAGAAGGTAGTCTGCTCCTGCACCTATGTATTTATCTATAAGGGTTCCTAATGAGCCCTTATAGTTAAATACAGTGGACTGACAGAGCAAGCGACCATTGGCTCTCTGCTCTGCCTGCCAATTTTGTGGCTGCAGGCTGGATTCTGCCTCTGGCCACAGGAGATTTTATTTTTTGGCCACATCACAGAGTGTGTATATATATATATATATATATATATATATATATATATATATATATATACATACACTCACCGGCCACTTTATTAGGAACACCTGTCCAACTGCACGTTACCACTTAATTTCTAATCAGCCAATCACATGGCGGCAACTCATTAGGCAACTCAACGCATTAGACATTTAGGCATGTAGACATGGTCAAGACAATCTCCTGCAGTTCAAACCGAGCATCAGTATGGGGAAGAAAGGTGATTTGAGTGCCTTTGAACGTGGCATGGTTGTTGGTGCCAGAAGGGCTGGTATGAGTATTTCAGAAACTGCTGATCTACTGGGATTTTCATGCACAACCATCTCTAGGGTTTACAGAGAATGGTCCGAAAAAGAAAAAACATCCAGTGAGCGGCAGTTCTGTGGGCGAAAATGCCTTGTAGATGCCAGAGGTCAGAGGAGAATGGGCAGACTGGTTCAAGCTGATAGAAAGGCAACAGTGACTCAAATAGCCAACCGTTACAACCAAGGTAGGCAGAAGAGCATCTCTGAACGCACAGTACGGCCAACTTTGAGGCAGATGGGCTACAGCAGCAGGAGACCACACCGGGTGCCACTCTGCTCAGCTAAGAACAGGAAACTGAGGCTACAATTTGCACAAGCTCATCGAAATTGGACAGTAGAAGATTGGAAAAACGTTGCCTGGTCTGATGAGTCTTGATTTCTGCTGCGACATTCGGATGGTAGGGTCAGAATTTGGCGTCAACAACATGAAAGCATGGATCCATCCTGCCTTGTATCAACGGTTCAGGCTGGTGGTGGTGGTGTCATGGTGTGGGGAATATTTTCTTGGCACTCTTTGGGCCTCTTGGTACCAATTGAGCATCGTTGCAACGCCACAGCCTACCTGAGTATTGTTGCTGACCATGTCCATCCCTTTATGACCACAATGTACCCAACATCTGATGGCTACTTTCAGCAGGATAATGCGCTATGTCATAAAGCTAGAATCATCTTAGACTGGTTTCTTGAACATGACAATGAGTTCACTGTACTCCAATGGCCTCCACAGTCACCAGATCTCAATCCAATAGAGCATCTTTGGGATGTGGTGGAACGGGAGATTCGCATCATGGATGTGCAGCCGACAAATCTGCGGCAACTGTGTGATGTCATCATGTCAATATGGACCAAAATCTCTGAGGAATGCTTCCAGCACCTTGTTGTATCTATGCCACCAAGAATTGAGGCAGTTCTGAAGGCAAAAGGGGGTCCAACCCGTTACTAGCATGGTGTACCTAATAAAGTGGCCGGTGAGTGTGTGTATATATATATATATATATATATATATATATATATATATATTAGAGATGAGCGAACCTCGAGCATGCTTGAGTCTATCCCAAGCGTTCGGCATAGCGGGGGCTGATGAAGTAGGATATAGCTCTTAAGCTGTCTGGAAAACATTAATACATGGATATTAGAGATGAGTGAACCTCGAGCATGCTCAAGTAGATCCGAACCCGAACTTTCGGCATTTGATTAGCGGTGGCTGCTGAACTTGGATAAAGCCCTAAGGCTATGTGGAAATCGTGGATATAGTCATTGGCTGTATCCATGTTTTTTAGACAACCTTAGAGCTTTATCAAAGTTCAGCAGCCCCAGCTAATCAAATACCGAATGTTCGGGTTCGGTTCGGCTCGAACCCGATCCCGGTTCGCTCATCTCTAATGGATATGTTTTCCACATAGCCTTAGGGCTTTATCCAAGTTCAGCAGCCCCCGCTATGCTGAATGCTGGGGTTCGGATAGACTCGAGCATGCTCGAGGTTCGCTCATCTCTAATATATATATATATATACGCGCAGTGCTTTGTGTTGTGCGTAGGGGAAGGGGGAGGCCCTTACAGTTTTTTGCTTATGGGGCCCTGTGAATCCTTGCTTCGCCCTTGAAACTCAGCAACGATCAAGCGATGAGCGAGAAATTGTTCATCCTGGTCTTTCAACATGTTCTCAAATCATCGTTGGCCGTTTGCTGAAAATTCTCAGACAGCTTTGTGTAAACAGTCTTTCACATATTCATCCTATGTGTGAGATGGGCTTAAGCGATCTTAAAATGATCGCAATAACGATTCAAACATTTATCTTTTCTGAACGCTGATCGTTATAAAATAAAATCGTTGCCTCAAAATGATCGATTGGACGAATTATCGCTCCATGTAAAAGAACCATTACAATTCATTTCATACGTGTCATTATCTATTTAGTCTCCTTTCCCTAATTCTGAGCTGCTACTTTCTGCAGAAGACACAAAAAACTGTGTATGAGTTTTTCTCTCCATCCCCTCCTCCTTTCCTGCATGGCTGATATAACGAGTTCCTGACAGACTTTATCTGCAACTTTCTAACTTCTTTGTAATGCATGCAAGGTTAATCTGAGATCAAGTTGCTGATGAACTTACTGTGATTATCCCTCCTAGGATTACAAAGTTGCTACAAAGTTGCAGATAGGGACTTGTTTACATCTCAGAAGGGAGGGGGCTGAGAGTAGAGACGGACTGAACAGCTCAAATATAGTTTTCTATGTTGTCAGCAGAAAGCAGCAGGCTCAAAACTTAGGGAAGGAGACAGGAAAGGTAAAGTCATGTATGGAATGAACTGTTAGTCTCCAGGAGGGGGATGATTAAAATATATATTTTATCTAGCTGGATAACCCCTTTAAATTTATAGTAAAGTGGATACATGCTAAACATCCATAAAAGAGAAAGCGTAATCAACACTGAGAGCGATGGGATAAAAACTACCGGAGGTAGTTTTCGACCAAGGAAGGGAAGAGGTGGACACAGACAGTGCATCTTCTCAGGGGCGTAATTACCACTGTAGCAGCCATTGAAGCTGCTATGGGGCTCACTGCATCTGGGGGCCCCGTTGCCCGTTCCTGCAATAGACTGGGACCCTTGAGCTGTCATCATTTGCAGCACCAGGTGACCAGGGGGGCCTCCTGGGTTCCCCTTTAACTGCAAGCGCTCCTGACGAGCACTTTCGTTATGACTGCATTTGAGTACAACTTAGTGGTTAGTCGAGGGAGTTGGTACAATCATAACTTTGCTATGGGGCCCAGTCATTTCTAGTTACGCCCCTGCATCTTCTCCTCACCTACTGTCCCTGTCTACTTGCCTCAGGCAGTCCTTGATGACTGCGGGCAACTGGGTGACAGTCTTTAACCTGCAATAGCATGTAAGACAAAACAAAGACAAGACGAACAAATACAAGGATTGTCAAACAGGCTGAGGTCAAATTCAAACAAGCAAAGCGGTACAAAATGAGAATCCAAGTAGCAAGGTCAAAGGTACAAGAAACCAAACCAGACATAGCAAGACAGAGAGCAGGACACAAGGAGGATGCTTAGCACGCAAAAAAAGACTAATAGCTAGCAAAGGGTTAATAGCCCAAGGAAGTATATGTATGAGGTCAGGGGTGCAGTCCAGCACGATTGGACCAGTGACCCAGAACCCAGGCTGACAAAGTTACAGATAAGTGGAAAAGGCAGAGTGCCAATCAAAAACAAAACAAAGGTTAACTGTTTACTGAGTAGAGGGATCTACACAGGGAAGTGATGTGTGTGGTACATAATCAATTACCAAGGTAGTATTTAGGCGGGTGCAGATGAAACATACAAATATCAATTAATGACAAAGAGTGCAGTCTAGACAGTATGGCACAAGCCAAGGACCATGCCGAGGTCCTATTAGATACAGTCATGACACTGAAAACTGTTATCCTACAGAAGAGTTAACATGAATTTGTGACCCCCCTGACTGCATACTGAGCTGATGGCACCGCTGCATAGACATGAATGAAAGTTTTCAGAACATGCTATTGTTTTTATTTTCATAACATAACACCTTTATTTGCCATCAGCTTTGTATGTTTTTGTACAGGGTGTTACAGATGTGCTTTTAAACTAAAGGAAACTAACAAGACTCAGGGTGTAGGGAAAAAAATTAATTATCTAAATAGTACTTTAAGGGGTATTCCGATCTCAAGAAGTTATCCACTATTTACAGGATGGGGAGGAGGGGTGTAACAAAGTAATCAGGGGACTCTGAGTGCACCTCAGAGTGCATGCTGGGCCAATTCACTATTAATTCTCCATGGGGCTTGAGCATTGAGCTCAACAGTGTTTGGAAGCCCATATTGAATAGAGTTCAAGCCATGCTTTCCCTGTTCTTGGAATTAATGGAGGTTCCAGTGGTTGGAAACTTGTTCTTCTATCCATTTGCTGTATATATTTTTCAGGACTCTCTAGAGCTGTATCCAAATACTCCAGCCACCAGGAATAAAATACAGAGAGACTGACCTGAACTTACTGTAAGTTTACTCTCAAGTTTCCTCATTACTCGGGTCAAATATTTTTCAATGCTTGAGTGTTCGACTTGAATAACGAGCACCAATAAGAACAATGGGGGACTTGAGGATTTAATAACTTATCCCCCTTTTAACATGGAATCTTAAACAAGTATCAGTCTGGCCCCCATAGGGTCAAGATAACCCTCTGGGGCCCTTGTTGTGGCAAGTTGAAATTTTACTTACCACTCTAGTCTTCTATCCCCACTATTGACTAATTTCTTGTGCGAAAAGAAAAAGAGAAATATAGCAAAGAGAAAACATTTTTAACCAGATATTTAGCAATAGCCAATGGCTATCTCTGAATATCTGGTTAAGAATAGTGTTCGCTCTACTATATTTCTCTTTTTCTTTTCCCACGTTACATACCAGTAAGGAATCCAAGAACTGAAAAGATTGTAGCGAACCAGATAGAGCTTACTGATGGGCGTTGTTGTTTGAAGTAGAGTGGTGGAGGCACACAACTCTCCAAGTGTAAGGGCCCAATTCCACGGAGCGATAATCTGCTGAATCGGCCCAATTCGGCCGATTATCGCTCCGTGGAATAGAGACAACGAATAAAGGTTCTTACCTATATCAACGATCAGCCGATGCCAACGATCATCGGCTGATCGTTGATATAGGTTAGAATCTATATTTTCCGGGCACTGACCGCGCACCGCTACGTGGAATAGCGGTGCGCGGTCAGCGACTGAGGATATACATTACCTATGCAGGATGCAGGGCTCCTCTTCTTCTCCTTCTCCCGGGTCCTGCGTACTCCTCCAGCTCAGGCCGCTTAGCCAATCACTCAGGCCGCTCAGCCAATCATTGGCCGCGTCGGTCCCGGCCAGTGATTGGCTGAGTGGCCTGTCAGCTGAGAAAGGCCGCCCTGATGCTGGAGGAGCGCGCAGGACCCAGGAGAAGCAGGAGAAGAGGAGCCCTGCACCATGCATAGGTAATGTATACTAGTTAAGCTAGGGCTGTAAGGACATCGGTTACTAACGATGTCCCTGCAGTCCTTGTTTAACGATAATCGGGCCGTGGAATAGGCCTGTTTATCGGGCCCCATCGGCCCGTGGAATACCACCCTAAGTGAAATTACCAAGTGTCCCATTCAGACTGAAAGAATGGTACCACTCCCATAAAAGTTATCTTAATAAGGTATCTTAATTTTTTTTCCTCTTGAGCTTTTACAAGAGACAATTTCCTTGACCCTCTCTCTTCCTGCTCTCCCATTTATGGTCCAGATGATGGTTCAAAAAGGTGTTGCTCTTCCAAGCTCTCTGGTCATCCACCCCTTCCAAAGCCAGGCCGGCAGGAAACTAATAGCCGATCAACTACATAATAAATTGTCCTAAAAACCATCTCCATGTTTTCTCTAGCCTTTTATCCAAGCTTTACAATATAAAAGTCACTGAGGGCAAAAGACATCATGTAAACACTTTCTTTGTTGCAAAGCATTTGAGGCTTTCTTATAAAGAGCCCCCATTTAGGGAACATCATCCGGAAGGAGCACCAGTGGGACCATGTCTAGTTTTTATTAATTAGAAAAACAAAGATTATGGGGAAATGATACTGTAAACTATTAAAGGAAATAAGTGTGAAAATTCTATTCCAAGGAGGGATTCAGTAACTGTTCTTTATCAAGGCCTGAGAGCCGTGACACAGATGTACGATTACAGGAGGAGATAGCTGTGTCTTTCATAGCAAGAAATTGCACGCTGCGTTAGGTGCCTATTAGCCTTGCCTCTTACAGTGAGAAATGGACATCTTCCACGCAGAGAGCGCTTGTTGCACATGAGTCATAAAATATTCTGGCTGATCTTTCGTCGGAAGATTAAGGCAGATAATACAACCACAAATTTTCTATCACAAAAATTAGCTTAGAATAAAAGAATGTCCATACCCATACAGTATATACCCCATCTGTATTCTGCTCTTGCTCGCTTCTGTCCTGGCGTAAAAATTCTCTACCGTTTCACCATTTCATCATGTTTATTTGGTCACACAACATAATTACATGGGCGGCTCAGGGCTTCAGCACATATACTGCCATAAATGAGCCTGGACATCTCACACTAACCAGAATGTATATCCCTGTAGTACCTTGCCTTTCCTTTAGGGGTGCCATAGAGAATTTGAGCAGATACTTGTTACTTGTTAATGGTTGCATTTATTTCTTATTAGGCTATGTGCACACAACACAAGTTCAGTAGTAATCACGGGCATTGTTGCCGATTTTCAATAACGGCCGTGATTACTACTAAACTTACATTGTGCTGCAGCTAGTGGCTCCACAAAAAACTGACATGTCAGTTTTCTGCGGGCACTATTCATTGAATAGCGGCAGCAGAGAACCTGTCAGTTCACACAATGGGGCATGCGGCTCCGGCCGCATGCTCCATTGTGTGCAGCAGCCAATTCATCAGAAGTGAAGATCATTCGGCCGGTACTGCAGTACCGGTTGGGATGATATTCTCTGATACTGTCCATTCTGTGACCCAGCCGGTGTCTTACGCAGTGGGAACATGGCCTTATAATATGGTGGTTTCTTTTCTATCTGAAATGTGTTCTTCTCTACTGTTGTAGGACCAAGGGGGTAGTGTGTCTGAGGAGACTGACAAATTGGTGTTTGCTGTCTAAAGCACCTTTTACATAGCTGATTATCGGCCAGGAGCATTGCAAAAAAAAAAAGCTCTTGCGGTCGATAATCTGCCGGGATAACAATAAGATGAGGACCGGTACGATGCCTTATCCTTGGCTGATCGTCTGTTTAGAACATGCCTTAAAGTTTATCATTAAAGAAGAGCAAAGCAAATCTGACTCCCTGTGAATCAGCATTAAATCGCTTTGTATCGATTTGACAATTCGCCAGATTCGCTTTGCAAATTCACTAAACATGGCGGCCACATGTAAGCTTACAGTACTGTCTTTTGGCAGGATCAAGGGATTATCCATAATCCTTTGCACCCATCCAATTAGCTGCAGGCCCCTCTGTCAGCAATCACCCTCTATATAAGGTGATTGGCTTCCTGGAGGCGGCCAGTCGGCTGTGTATAGTGGAGAGCAGGTTGCAGCCGGGAGAGAAGTACAGAGAGATAGGAACAGAGAGCATAGGAGGGCGGATTGTGGGTGCTTTTCTGTGGGAGCAGTGAGGCCATTGTCCAGTATACCAAGTAACTGGGTGACTGTTGTTTATTATACCAAGTCACTGGGTGCTGGGTGCATCATAGGAAGTCATAGTGAATACAGTGTCCATCTTAATACGGACAAGGAGAGAAAGGAGCTGCTGCACATCACACCTATGGCTGACACTTATGCCTATCGGCTACATTTAAAAACCAACGCCAGGATGTTGGCCTGGTATATGTATATAATTTGATCAAACCATATTGCCCCATGTACCATGTGGAGGTCCCCTGGTTCACATGAGTCCCTACACTAACTGTCACTGTGTCAGTCAGCAACCTCTAACCCCGCAAATTGAGCACAAACAGGGAAGGGAGGCCATAGACTGGCCCTGCAACCGCACTGTCACAGGACCAATCCCCAAGGGCCCCCCCAAAACCCAGCAGGCACAGCTGGCGGAGAAAGCTGCCACCAAGCAACACAAGTGTGAACATGGTCTTATCACTCACCATTGCTCCTGCAGGTAGAATGAAAAAGATATGAGGTACTATTCATGTGTGCACAGGTGCCTCCTGCTGATTGCGGTCACGTGGGTCTTACCAGGAAGAGTGCAAACACTCAGAAAAGAGAGAAACGTAAAATACGGACAAGGAGAGAAAGGAGCGCTGCACCTCACTTAGTCCATCTTGATAACTCACTGGCTGCTCATTTACCAATGTCCACTGCTATCCTGGGAGAACATTGATAGTACGCTGCTGATCCACCAATGTCCACTACTGTCCATGGCAAAAACTGAACGGTTGAAAGGCTGACTTACATTTTTTTTTTATTTACTTTTTGAAATGTCATAGGCTGTTGAAAAAAATCACTATTCTGTAATAGTCCCACTATTGTAGCTACTATAGTTGGCCTTTTTTTAATAAAAATTAGTTTGTAAGCAATTTGCGAACTTTGCGAAACAAATTTACAAGTGATTTGCTCATCTCTATTCATCATCATCGACCTTACATCTTCCTAAGTAAAGAGGGGATTACAAGCCATACAATGTTGCAAAAAAATAAAGTGTGAAAAGTAGCTCTTATGACAGGAAAAAGAACTTCCTCTACATTGCCACCTACTAGAGGAAGCTTTCCTTTGAATTAATGCTTGACCCTTAAAACAAGATTGACAATTATGCCAAGCCAGAAACGCAACCAGCTAGTAAAGTTACGCATCAGAATTTTATCTGCTTTAGGGGTTCTTACCTCTAGTCAGTAAAGACTGGGGTCCTTAAAGACTAGTAAAACGCCTTCAATTAAAGGGTTGGCCACATGTAAGGAATGTTTTGTTAAACTTTATCACACAAGTAGATCGGGCACTTATACCCTTTGCTAACTGCAGCCTGTTCTCCTGTAATATTGGGGCACCGACCCTCATTTTTTGCGCCATAATCTCTAGTTTTTATTAATATCATACTGGTGTAACAGAAAAATTTTGATTGTTTTTTAATTAATTTTTTTCTGATATATAATTTAATAAAATCAGCAACACTGGTTTGTTTTTTGTTTTTTTTCTGTTTACACCGTTCCCCGTGTGAGAACGATAATATTATATTTTAATAGATCAGACAATTCTGCACGCTACGATATGTGATATGTTTATTTATTTATATTTAATATTTTTATTTTTATAATGGGCAAGGGGGTATTTTAAACCTTTATTGGGAGGGGGTTTATAAGGTTTTTTTTAATACTTAAAAAAACCTTTTTTTTATTACACAATTTTTTTTTTAAACTTTTTTTCCATTGTGAAACATACAATCATTAGATTGCATGTACTGATCTATGCTATGCCAAAGCATAGCATAGATCAGTGTTATCGACAATCTATGCATAGAGCCTGCCTGAAAGCACAGGTCACCGAACCGACAGGACGGAGGTAAAAGGCTTACTCCCACCCGTTGGTACATGCGATCTTGCACAAGGCTTTATTCTGTTTTCTATAACATGACCAGGGCTATCGGTAGCTGGTCCAATAAGTAATTCTAGACCATCATCTTCCGAAATAAGATTTTATTGGGACCCTACCTAATAAGACAAGTTGTATATGTGAATAGTATATACATTTTCTCTTCACTACATTCTCTTCCCTAAATAATGTGAAAATCCAGGCAGAACAAAACCCACTCCATCTCCAGTCTAGATAGATGAATAAATCCTTTCAAAATCAATTGCAGCTACTGATCGAGTAAATACGGCATGAAGCATCTTCCATTGATTTTGGATCAGTATCGCTCCTCTGCCCAGCCTGTAAGCAGTTGTAACAAACCTTCATTTTATTCCACAATCAATACAATGATGAAACGCTTTACAGCTCGGAATCTTACTTAAAATGGACGTAAAGTACTCTTTACCGGTATCCCGCTGCTGACATCATAATCTATTATTGATGGCCCATGTCAGGAAAAGCATTGAAAATATTATGCGGTTCAATATCCTCTCCAATGCTCATTGAAGGGGGGCGGGGGGGAGAGAGATTAGGATTGGAGAGCTGGGCCAGAATGACATATTTGACAAAATAACATCAAAAATATTTCAGAGCTGTCACTCTGACGGAACGTTTTTCTCTTCCCTGTATCCCTTGATGGAGCGGCCTGACGTTTAAATTGAGATGCCAGTTGAAACGCGCAGAACAAGACAGTTTTTAAAAAAAGTGTCTTTTATGGGTTTCACACCTAAATGGCCTAAACTCTATCAAGGCCAAGAGGCTAGAACAAATTGGGATTTAGAGTAAAATTCTACCCCGCCCCCCCCCCCCCCCAAAAAAAAAAAAAGACATGTTTTCCAGTTTCCGCGACAAGAGTGAAGTATAGATATGATTTTGCTAAAGTGAGATTTTGTGCTCTAAATTGGATATCAATTTGACAAGCAATCTTTCCCGTTACTTCAAAGAAGCTTGAACGAAGTTTAAAAAGCCATCTGTTTGCCGGCTTTGATGTCTGGCGTAGAAAATTGAAAACTGGACACATTTCGTAAAAAAAAAAAAAAAAACATAAAAAAATGTCAGATGTTATACAGCTCGGATGGGTTATAGAAGGAAGGAAAATAAAGCCGGGGAATATTGACTTAAAAAATTGCTTTGTCAGGCATGAAGAAGGTGTCTGGTATAATTTCACTTGTTTACAGATTGAGAGGAGCTGTATTCAAACATGGCCCTCGGAGGAGCGCTTCACCGTATCGGCACAGAGCATAGTGCTTCGTACACGTGGAGTAGAGGTGAGATCAAGTCATTATGTGTCAGATCAAGTCATGATGTGGTATTGTCTCATAGATAAACTGACTGTATATGGTTATGTTTAGAGATGAGTGCGATTTGAGCATGCTAGAGTCCGATCGTTTGGCATTTGAATACTGGTGGCTGCTAAAGTTGGGTTTAGCCCTAGAGAGTCTGGGAAAACATGGATACAGCCTATTTTTTCTAGGACTCCTTAAAGAAAGTGCTGATATGGTTCCCTCCAGCACCATATAGAGTTGGAGCCCTATTACACGGAGCGATAATCGGCTAAATCGGGCCGAATTGGCAGATTATCGATTCGTGTAATAGAGGCAACGATCAGCCGATGAAATGATCAGCACGTTCAGCTGACAGGCTGCTCGGACGCGGAGCACCGTGGAGCTGCAGAGCCCAGGAGAGAAGACCAGGAATGGGGAGAGGTAAGGAATCAGGTGTTTGGGCAATAGCTAATGATGTCCATGCAGCCCTTACTGCCGATTATCGGGCTGTCTAATAGGTCCAGTAAACCAGCGCTGAACTAGCAAATCAGCGCTCATTTACTAAAATGATTGGCCAGTGTAATATTACCCTTACTGTACAGCTCGCGGCAAGTACTGGCGATGGCTGCAGCAGTAGCTTTAGTAAGCAGAAAAATAAGTTTTATTCTGTTGTGCGAGGCAGGGAAAGGTACCGAAACTAGTCATCTTGGCGGGAAGCCACCCAGCTATCCACAGCTATCTGCCTGTTGGAGCATGGTGCCAATTGGTTCCCTTTAAGGCTGCATCCAACTTTGTAAGCCATCATAATCAGATGGCAAGCGAGCGGACTTGAGCTTGTCTTGCGCTCATATTTAGTTATGTTTGCATACGTCAGGTTTGCAATAGGCTTTTTAAACAATTAAAAACAAAAAACATACTTTTTTTTAGGAATTTTCCTTGCTGAATTTTTTTTGTGTAGGAAAATTACACAAAGTAGTGATTTTGCACAAATGATGGCAGTACTGCAGCAGTGAGGCCATTAAGCAGTGTGTAAGTTGACTGTGCAGGACCCATGGCTGATGTCACCATAGGTCCTACAGAGTCTGAAGAGCACTATGGTGGAGGAGAGGAAGAAGAGGTGTAAAGGTAAGGAAAGGGGAGAAGATGACCAGTGTGTGTCTGGGGGGTGTAGGCTAGCCATACGAGAAGGGGCACTGTGACTGGTGTGTCACATTTTTCAAAGAAAAACCCTTGCCTTTTTTAAAGTAAATTTTTTTTAAAGCGAATTCTGAACAATGTAGGCACTTTAGTGTTGCTATAGTTATGGTAGGGGTAAGAGTTCTGCCAAGATTTAAAGGGATTATCCGTGGAGCCAAAAAAGTATAACCTTTTCTTGCTCCCCTTGCTTCTGTTCCTCGTCTTAATCACAATGAGTATATGCCAGCGATACCTGTTGTGTCAACATTGCAGAGCTATTGGCCACCACGTGGCGCATACAGTATATATATATATATATATATATATATATATATGCATCTATAGAGTTAAAAGTCTCAGAAGCGCCATTTCAGAAATAAAAGGGAAAATGTACATATCTGAATTCCCCAGCAAGTATTGGGTGAGGGACCTATCTTCTAGGCTATGTCCGGAACATGGTCATCATCTTGAAAGCCGCCATATTGGATTAAGGACACAATTTCCCAATGGGAAGGCGGCCATGTGACATATCAAAGAAGACCAGAATTGTCTCAGAAATCAATTTCTGCAATCAGATTTGCAATATCTTTTCTGTATATAGTTCTACATACATACATACATATATATAACACAAAGTACCCAAAACACACATATAACGGATCTGCCTTTTACTGAGAGCTATGTTGCAAAATTCATAGCTGACTACCTTTATAATCTCAATTCCTTAACTCCCGCAACGTAGATTAAGCACTAGGCTCAATTATATAAGAAAAGAAATGTGAGCAAAGAAAATCATCTTATGCGGCGCTACTTCTAAAGCTTATTTATAGACATCGATGTCACACTAAAAGTCGAAACAAGGTCGGACAAAATATGATATACTATAACATACTGTGCATTAATAACACACTGCTCACATACAAATCCATTGCATATTTACCCTCTGCAATTAGATTATAATTAGTGTAGAGTGGGCATGCTCTATTGGGTATAATGCTTGATGGAGCATTCGGCTCCTCGGGACTTCTAGGTAGAGGACCTTCCAGTACTCAGGTCTAAGTGTGGGTCTCCTCCCTCTATGTTTGACCGTCTTAAATAACAAACAAACATGCTTTGAAAGCCTAACACATCCTGTTATGCCATAGCCATGTTGGCTACTGGCAAAACAGTGATTAGCCGGTTGTATCAGGTGACCTAGGTTTATGTAGACCTAGGTCACTGGTGGTCAGCTCAGTTGCCATCATTTAGTAGGCAGAAAGAGATGCTAAAAGCGGGACAGGATTAGTGTAGGGAATAATTTAAGTAAGTAGGCAGGCCAGTAGCCCATAGAAATCCAAAAGTCCTTTTCAGAACTAGTAATCCAAAAGATCTAAAAAGAAAGACACCTAAAAAATATGACATACAATATACCAGCATTAGGGTATGTGCAGACTGAGGAAAACACGCGGAGGACTTGCAGCGGATTCCGCCGCTAATCCCATAGACTCCATTCTGTGGTCAAGGAGATTCTGCTCTCCGTTTAAATTTCCAAGGTGTTTCCATCACCTGGTTAAATGCTCAGTCTCCCATTGATTTCAATTGGGTTCGTTACTCAAGTCGAGCATTCGAGCACTGAAAAATGCTCAACTCGAGTAACAAGCACACAAGCATTTTAGTGTTCACTCAACACATGTGGTCTTTCTGTTGTTTGACAAACATACCCAATACAAGGATAATGCCTGCCACTAAGAGTGGCCACTGAGGCTGCCTTTACGATAGATAGGTCCTCCATGCACACATACTGTATAGCTGTAAGCATACAGTACATACGGCAGTCAGTTTTTCCCCTTAGATATGTGAACTTCTTTTTGTAGTCAAGCATTTTAAATAGAATTTTAAATATTTGAAATCGAATTTTCATATGAAGCTTAAAGGCACAAAACAAATGAAATTTCCGAGAAATAATCTTCTAACGTCGTAGAAGATTTAAAATCATTTTCCTGTTCATTCTGTGACAGATATGTGATAATGGCCTCAGTCAATGAGTAACTTTTATGTCATTTTATAATCTCGCTTGTCAAATAAAATGAAACCAAACACAACATATTAACATTCTTACTTCAAGGATTACATAAGACGCTCAGCATGAGGAGATGAAAGACAGACTATCGGCAGCCGGCCAGAAGATGCTCTGAGCACCGCAATCCATCTTTAGCTCTTTCCTATTAACTTGGTAGCTGAATCCATCCAAGGGGCGGTCACCACCGTACAGCAGTGATAATAGTTTTCCAGATACATTTGCCTATGTATCATCTGTGATAGTTATAGGTCTTCATGGAAGTAGATTAGAGATGAGCGTGACTCAAGCAAGCTCAAGCTGGATCGCTCAGCATTTGAATACCGGTGGCTGACAAAGTTGGATGCAACTCTAAAGAGTCCGGGGAAAAATGGATACATGACTTCTCAGTAGGGATGGTCCGAACCTGCCGAGGTTCGAGTTCGTATGAACCCGAATGCTCGGCAGCAGATTCCCGCTCCAGGGAGCGGGCGGATACAGCGGGAGTAACGCCTGGAAAACTGGGATA
Source organism: Dendropsophus ebraccatus (assembly GCF_027789765.1). Taxonomy (NCBI): domain Eukaryota; kingdom Metazoa; phylum Chordata; class Amphibia; order Anura; family Hylidae; genus Dendropsophus; species Dendropsophus ebraccatus. The sequence continues at coordinate 179,556,358 of NC_091456.1, forward strand.
CAGCCTATGGCTGTGGCTGTATCCCAGTTTTCCAGGTGGTCCTCCCGCTGGATCCGCCCACTCCACAGAGCGGGCAGACAGCGGGAATCATTACCGAGGGTTCAGGTTCATACGAGCACGAACCGAACTCGGTTCGGACCATCCCTACTTCTCGGCCACCAATATTAAAAAGCTGAGTGACCCAACTTAAGCCTGCTCAAGTCACTCTAATTTAGACGTTACTTTGAATTATAATTGTTTCATGGAGATGATATAATGATTACTGTTGAGGATATCTGTGTTCGGCATATACAGTATTTACCACCATATCAATTGCCACTTGAACATAGAAGAAAAGTTCTTTTAGGGCCCTTGCACACTAAGAAAATCCCGCAGATAACTTGCAGTGGATTCTGTCACTCGACCTCCGACCCCATGTGCACGTGTTCCTGCTTGAAGTTCCACCTTTCCCATAGTCTTCATTCTATGATCAGGCAAATTCTATAGCTGAATCCGCATAAACATAATATGGAGTCTATGAAACGGGTGGAGAGTCAAGCGGGAGCGCTCACGGAATCCGGGGCAAGTTATATGCGTTATATGCAAGGGCCCTTAAGAGACATTTCACTTCAAAAATAGTCCCTAATAAACCTAGATAACTTCAGCCAATCACTGGCTGAAGTGGTGTCCTGTCATGGCCATTGATTGGCCGAGCCAGCAGGTCCTGCTCCTGAGCACTTGTCTTCTGTGCATAAAGAAGAGAGAAGATCAGAGCCAAAAGGAAGCTGTGTGTATCAGGCTACTCAAAGGTACTCCATACTTTAGCGAGTACTGCGTACTGCTCAGGTGCTAGTTAAAGAGAACCTATCACCTAAAAATCACTGTCCCTATTATTAAAGGTCCTCTCTCCCTAAGTCTATTCCTGAAGATACAGACTGCCTTTGCAGTCTGTATCTTATTCTTTACCTAATCCTCTTCTTCGGTGTAGTAATGCCGGGGCGCCGCCATCTTGATGACGTCACGCTGGAACGCACGTGCGTTCCAGCGTGACGTCATCAAGATGGCGGCGCCCCGGCATTACTGCACCGGAACAAAGGAGTAGGTAAAGTATAAGATACAGACTGCAAATGCAGTCTGTATCTTTATGAAGTCTATTTATGAAGATACAGACTGCATTTGCAGGCTGTATCTTATACTTTACCTAATCCACTTGTTCCGGTGGAGCAAGGCCGGTGTCGCCATCTTGATGACGTCACTTTGCGTTCCACCGCTGGAACGCAAGTGACGTATTCAAGATGGCGGCGGCCGGCCTTGCTGTACGGAACAAGAGGATGAGGTAAAGTATAAGATACAGACTGCAAAGGCAGTCTGTATCTTCATTTTGTCTATTTATGAAGATACAGACTGCCTTTGCAGTCTGTATCTTATACTTTACCCAATCCTTTTGTCCGCTGCCGGGCGCCGCCATCTTAATTTAGTCACTTGCGTTCCAGCGGTGGAACGCACAGTGACGTCATCAATATGGCGGCGCCCCCGGCATTGCTGCCACTCTGCATGACGGGAGCTTCCTGTCTCGCGCCGGCTCTTTTGAAAAGAGCCGGCGCGAGACAGGAAAGTAAAGTGTGTATATCTAAAAAATACAGTTAAAAAAATAATTAAGTGTATTTGCAAATATTAATAAAATTTAAATGTACAGCTAATTAGCAAAAAAAAATTTTTTGAATTTCGGCCATGATTGGTTCTCTTTAAAAAACGCTTGTTGAAAGATTTCTGACCATAATGCACTTCCACAGCCTTAATAAAGTGTACCTGTCACGGTCGGACCTTCCAGAAACACAGTGGGATCCACTGCTAATCCAGAACGATGGGTGCATTATCATCTGACTGCGTCTCTGTATCTATGGAGACCAAACCTTCCAGGTTAGCAGAGGATCTCGCCACATATCCTGAAGGTCCGATTGTGACAGGTACACTTTAAACCATATTGGGGGGGGGGGGGGGGCACGAGGAAAATATATGTTCCACTTTGGTCTTCTATCTATCTTCAATAACAAAGCTTACCCAATCAGTGGCTGCATTGGTGTCCTGCAATAGTGAAGACAGATAGAAGACCGGAGCGGTAAGTATATTTTCCTTGATCCCCTCCACACCAACAGAGCACAGCCTGGAGCCCAAGGGGTTAAGTTAACCATACTGTCACTTTCAGAGTAACCAGGTACCCTGGTTAAATACTCAAGCCTCGCATTGTCTTTAATTAAGCTAATTATTCGAGTCAAGCACTCAAGTATTGTAAAATACTCGACTCGAGTATTTTGGTGCTTACCAATCTCTACGTGGAACTCCATACTTGTTGTACATTTTAAAGATTAGATGACAGGGGGAAGGTAAAGAACTTCTTAAATTAGAAATGGACCTACTATACGCAGAAGATTTCTTGTCTTGGCTAAGCAACTTGACCATCCAACATTTTACCTTCATGTGTCCATGCCCAATGGGCTGGAAAGCAAAGGCTCATATGGGTGACCTGCCTTGGATTGTATTTCCTGCATGTAAAAAAAAATAAAAAAATTAGGGAATGGGCAAGTAGAACTTAAAAAAAAAAAATTATGAAAGCCCAGACCATAACTAAAACTTTGGGGGCTGGATAAACCTTTTAAAACAGTTAAAATGTAGGGAAAAAAGGAAATAATAATAATAATAATAATAATAATAATAATAATATTTTTTTCTATGAAAAAAGAAGACTCAAGTATGTTTTTTTATGAACAGTTTTAATGAGTTGAGCGCCCAGGACGCTGTGAGCAGATTTGGGCATTTTAACATGTAAAAGCAAAATCAGTGGTTGATTGCTAAAGACGAAATCTGATAAATACCCAGCAATTAATAGTAAATAGAATCCTCAGCCCAGGGATCACCCTCATTAGTCAAGTACCGCTCTGCCGCTACGTTATTCCGATTAAGTGAAGTAATTAGGACGTAAATATATCTTTTATCCGCAGTAATTTCACTCATTATTTATATCTAATTTTTACTTAAAAAAAGTTAATGATAAAAAAGAGTCTCCCACTGATCAGGAGACTATCCCTAATAACATAAAAATATAAAAACATTCTGCTTATTAGAGTTCCCGTTTCAACATAATTACCTACATATAGAGATAAGAAAACCTCCAATGGTTTGACGATATGATGGGTCATCTATGAAGACAATTTTTAAATCAAGAGCATTGTAGGGATTGTGCTAATATCTATAGATATATAACTATATCTAAAACTCATACTAAAACCAGGAGAACATTTTTATAATAAGATAAAATATATAAAATAGTTGCATACATTTTTTTACCCTTGCCCATCAAATATAGTTTCCTATGAGCTTAAAATAGTACATGACATATCTACTACAGGTACGTGTTGCTGTAAATAGTCAAAATAGCCAAAATGATGGCCGATTTTCCAACATCACTTCCTGGTCAGTAGCTATTGACTGAATACCAATTAGAAAGTTATATCAGAAAACAGACACTGTAACTCTGCAGATAATGGTAGCAATAGTAAGAGTACTCTGGTCCACTAGCTGGCAGCTGAAAGAAATGTGAGGATGCAGCGCTATCTCATACCTCCCAACTTTTGCAAAGAGGGACATGTGAGCCGCGGTCCCCATAGCCACGCCCCCATAGGGACCCTCCATAGCCACTCCCCCATAGCGACCCTCCATAGCCATGCCCCCATAGCAACCCTCCAGAGCCACTCCCCTACAGTCACCACATGCTGCTGACTGAATAGTGCCCCACATACTATCCAATCCCCCATTATAGTGCCACACATAGTAGCCAATCCCCCATATAGTGCCCCACATAGTATCCAATCCCCCATATAGTGCCCCACAGCCACGCCCCTATAGCGACCCTCCATAGCCACTCCCCCATAGCGACCCTCCATAGCCATGCCCCCATAGCAACCCTCCATAGCCACTCCCCTACAGTCACCACATGCTGCTGACTGAATAGTGCCCTATACAGTATCCAATCCCCCCAAAATGCCCTATATAGTATCCAATCCCCCATTATAGTGCCCCACATAGTATCCAATCCCCCATTATAGTGCCCCACATAGTATCCAATCCCCCATTATAGTGCTCCACATAGTATCCAATCCCCCATTATAGTGCCACACATAGTATCCAATCCCCCATATAGTGCCCCACATAGTATCCAATCCCCCATATAGTGCCCCACATAGTATTCAATGCCCCCAGGTAGTGCCCCACATAGTATCCAATGCCCTATATAGTGCACCACATAGTAGTCAATCCCCCCATATAGTGCCCACATAGTAGCCAATCCCCATATAGTGCCCCACATAGTAGCCAATCCCCCCATATAGTGCCCCACATAGTATCCAATCCCCCATATAGTGCCCCACATAGTATCCAATGCCCCATATAGTGCCCCACATAGTAGCCAATCCCCCCATATAGTGCCCACATAGTAGCCAATCCCCATATAGTGCCCCACATAGTAGCCAATCCCCCATACAGTGCCCCACATAGTAGCCAATACCCCCATATAGTGCCCCACATATTATCCAATCCCCCATATAGTGCCCCACATAGTAGCCAATGCCCCATATAGTGCCCCAAATAGTAGCCAATGCCCCCATATAGTGCCCCACATAGTAGACAATCCCCCATATAGTGCACCACATAGTAACCAATGCCCCATATAGTGCCCCACATAGTAGCCAATCCCCCATATAGTGCCCCACATAGTAGCCAATGCCCCATATAGTGCCCCACATAGTAGCCAATGCCCCCATATAGTGCCCCACATAGTAGCCAATCCCCCATATAGTGCCCCACATAGTAGCCAATCCCCCATAAAGTACCCCACATATTATCCAATGCCTCCATATAGTGCCCCACATAGTAGCCAATCCACCATATAGTGCCCCACATAGTAGCCAATCCCCCATATAGTGCCCACATAGTAGCCAATCCCCCCATATATGTCCCCCATGGTAGCCAATCCCTCATATATGCCCCACATAGTAGCCAATGCCCCATATATGCCCCACATAGTAGCCAATCCCCCCATATAGCACCCCACATAGTAGCCAATGCCCCCATATAGCAGCCCACATAGTAGCCAATGCCCCCATATAGTGCCCACATAGTAGACAATCCCCCACATAGTGCCCCACATAGTAGCCAATGCGCCCATATAGTGCCCCACATATACACACAAAAAGAGGTATAGCAGATCTTGTAACGCCCGGAGTAGTGGATCCACTGGACCGGCACCAGCGATGGCACAAACCTCACCAGGGAGCGGAGTCTAAGGGGCCGCTGGTTTTCACCAGAGCCCGCCGCAAGGCGGGATGGACTTGCTGCGGCAGGCGACCCCCAGGTCGCTACCCCTGGCTTGGTTGCTGGTGTCGGCAGGCGAGGCGTGGCAGGAGATGGCACAGGCAATGGTCTGCAGATGAGAGAGCACATGACAGGCTGGACACGGGAACAGGTGGAGTGACAGGGGAACAGGAACCAGGAACAGGGACTTGGGACCAGGTAACGGACAGGACTCAGGAACAGGGACTTGGGACCAGGTAACGGACAGGACACAGGAACAACAGGGAGCTGGGCCAAACGCTATGGGAAGCATGTAGAGGCTCCAACACAGGGAACAGGGCAAGCTGGGATTTATAGGGGAGTGATAGGTGCAACTACCAATTAGGAGCGCACTGCCCCTTTAAATCTGAGACAGCCGGCGCGCGCGCGCCCTAGGAGGCGGGGACGCGCGCGCCGGCCGGCACAGCAGGAGACAGGAGCGTGGAGAGGTGAGGCGCCCCCCGGGGCCGAGGTGATAGCAGCGCCGGGTCCCCGACTATGGACACCGGCTGCTGCATGGGGCAGGAAGCGGTCGCGGCGGCGGCCCGGAACGCGGGACGCCGCCGCGGCTGTGACAGTACCCCCCCCCTTTGGCCTCCCCCTCTTTCTTGCCTGCAGATGGCACAGGAAGCCACAAAGTCTTTGACATCTTGAAACAAACTGGACCACCAGTAGTGGCGAGAGATCCGTTGGCCGGTCTTACGGACTCCAGGGTGCCCGGCCTCCAACGAGGAATGACCCCACTTCAAAATACCTCTTCGAAGCGCAGGGTGAACATGAGTCTTTCCGGGGGGTACTCTCCGAAGCGAGGAGGTGACGACTGGTGCTAGGCGATCAGGCGGTAAAACATGTCAAGGGACTGTGGGTCTGTGGACGAGGACCTTCTGTAAGTTCTCCCGGTGGTGAGAGGACCCGACCTTAGTCTTGGGTACGGAGAGAGGGTACACCTCGGCAGAGAAGGCATCCGCCGAGTCTTGGTCTTCTGCCGGTAGGTCGGATAGAGGCTTGGCTAGGACAGGAAACGACATAGTACACTTGGTCTGAGGTGACCTGAGACACTGGTTGGAACAGTCCTGACCCCAACTGAGAATCTCCCCGGTTCTCCAGTCCAGTTGAGGGGCATGTTCTTGCAGCCACGGGAGTCCCAGGAGGACCGCGGGGGAAGAATGAGGCAGGACGTAGAAGGATATCTTTTCTTGATGTAAAGGACCCACCTGGAGGACTAAAGGTGCGGTCTGGTAGTACACACGGTAGGTAAGAATTTCGCCTGTGACCGAGGAGATAGTCAGGGGCCTGGCTAGTCGGGTCACGGGTAGCCGCCATCTTTGGACCAATGTTGCCGCAATAAAACTGCCTGCTGACCCAGAATCGAGGAAGGCAGTAGTCTGATGATTTCGTCCTGAGAGAGTCCGGATGGAAACTGGCATAGACAGACTTGGAATGGTGGCATTCACACCTAGGGACACCTGTCCCACCGGACCTAGGTGCGAGCATTTTCCGGATGTTTGGGGACGTAGGGGATATCCCAGCCGGAAGTGATCGGAACCCCCGCAATAGAGACAGAGATTCTGCTCCATGCGCCGGATTCTTTCATCAGGCGTCAGGTGAGCCCGTTCCACCTGCATAGGAATCTCAGGAGAGGGTTGGGACATCGAAAGGTCAGGATTCTGGAAAACCGGCGCCAGCTGGGGATGGCGACGGGAACGGGTTAGTAAATGTTCATGCCGAACCTCCTCCTCCCTCTCCGAAAAACGAGTATCAACTCGGGTGGCCAGTAGAATGAGTTCGTTCAGGGAGGTAGGCAGGTCTCGGGCAGCGAGCACGTCTCTCACACGACTAGACAGGCCCTTCTTGAAGGTGGCCAATAGGGCGGCCTCGTTCCAGTCCAATTCGGCTGCCAGGGTGCGGAACTGGATGGCGTAGTCACCAACAGAGGAGCTGCCTTGAGAGAGGTTGAGGAGAGCAGTCTCGGCTGAAGAAGCACGGGCAGGTTCCTCAAAGACGGAGCGAAACTCGAATAGGAAGGCCCGGAGATTGGCAGCAACTGGATCATTACGGTCCCACAGTGGCGTGGCCCAGGCCAGGGCTCTACCCTCTAATAGGCTGATGATGAAAGCCACTTTAGAGCGCTCGGTGGAAAACTGACTACTCAAAAGTTCAATAGTGATGTGATGTGCCAACAGAAAAAACATACAAATGAGGGGTGCTACTATCAGGACCCCTTGAAAAAGGTTGTTTACCGAAACGTGCGTTGGGGTGGGGGCAACTATCCGGCTGGCACATCACGTCCATTTGGGTAAGGTAACACATTTTGTATGGCCAATTTGTTGATAGAGCTGGTTTAGGGTTGGTTTATGGTAGTATACCGATGAATTGTATTTTGTCCCTTATCATCTCTCTACACATTGCCTGATAGTAGCACCCCTCATTTGTATGTTTTTTCTGTTGGTTTTTAATGTATTTTCTCAGTCTCAGTTCACTGTGTATTATGATTTCTTTCAAATGTATGTGCTCTTTTATGAAATAAAGTATTCTTTGTATGTTAACTAGTTATGGAGGTTCAGTTGTTTCTATATAGGTATGTAGTGCCCCACATAGTAGCCAATCCCCCATATAGTGCCCCACATAGTAGACAATCCCCATATAGTGCCCCACATAGTAGCCAATCCCCCATATAGTGCCCCACATAGTAGCCAATGCCCCCATATAGTGCCCCACATAGTAGCCAATCCCCCCATATAGTGCCCCACATAGTAGCCAATCCCCCCATATAGTGCCCCACATAGTAGCCAATCCCCCCATATAGTGCCCCACATAGTAGCCAATCCCCCCATTAGTGTGGCCCGACTAGAAAAACAATAAACCAGTAACTCACCTGTCCGCCGGTCCCAGCAGCTCCACTCCTGGCAGAGCGCGCACTCCCATCATCCTCCGGGGCGGGCAGCGGGGTATACAGACACTGACTGTGCCGGAAGTGACCTGCAGCCTCTATATGAATTACTTCCGGTACAGTCAGTGTCTGTATACCCCGCTGCCCGCCCCGGAGGATGACGGGAGTGCAAGCCCTGCCGGGAGAGGAGCTGCTGGGACTGGCGGACAGGTGAGTTACTGGTTTATTGTTTTTCTGGTTGGGCCACATATAATGCGGGACACGGGGGGGCTGTTCCGGGACCGCGGGACAGCACCCCGAAAATGGGACTGTCCCGCGGAATCCGGGACAGTTGGGAGGTATGCTATCTCTATATTAATTGTATAAGATGCAGAGAGAATTCAGTGATCAAGCAAAGCATAAAATCTGCGAGATACAGGGATCAGGCAGAGAAGGACATCTAAGAGATGCAGGGATCAGGCAGAGAAGGACATCTAAGAGATGCAGGGATCAGGCAGTGAAGGACATCTAAGAGATGCAGAGATCAGGCAGAGCAAGACCTCTGTGAGATGCAGGAATCAGGCAGAGCAGGAGATCTATGAGATGCAGGAATCAAGCAGAGCAGGAGATCTATGAGATGCAGGGATCAGGCAGAGCAGGAGATCTATGAGATGCAGGGATCAGGCAGAGGAGGAGATCTATGAGATGCAGAGATCAGGAAGAGCAGGAGTTCTGTGAGATGCAGGGATCAGGCAGAATGGGACATCCATGAGATGCAGGGATCAGGCAGAATGGGACATCCATGAGATGCAGGGATCAGGCAGAGCAGGATGTCTGTGAGATGCAGGGATCAGGCAGAGCAGGATGTCTGTGAGATGCAGGGATCAGACAGAGCAGGATGTCTTTGAGATGCAGGGATCAGGCAGGGCAGGATGTCTGTGAGATGCAGAGATCAGACAGAGCAGGATGTCTTTGAGATGCAGGGATCAGGCAGGGCAGGATGTCTTTGAGATGCAGGAATCAGACAGAGCAGAACATCTATGAGATGCAGGGATCAGGCAGGGCAGGATGTCTGAGATGCAGGCATCAGGCAGGGCAGGATGTCTGTGAGATGCAGGGATCAGGCACATCAGGATGTCTGAGATGCAGGCATCAGGCAGGGCAGGATGTCTGTGAGATGCAGGGATCAGGCAGGGCAGAACATCTATGAGATGCAGGGATCAGGCAGGGCAGGATGTCTGTGAGATGCAGGGATCAGGCAGGGCAGGATGTCTGTGAGATGCAGGGATCAGGCAGGGCAGGTCATGTGAGATGCAGCTTGAGCCAATAGCTGTACAGGAGAAAGTGTTGTTTGATAAGGCAGAATTGCTTTGTCTCAGCATACCTTGTATACCTCCTGCCAGTCAGCCATTTTGGGGGCAGACAGTAAGCATTACTGTGTTTTATTATATACTATCCTGAAATGTATTTTACACCTCTGTATCTGTACTGCATACTGATATAATTCACATTGCATAATGATCAGATTTTTGGAGTGCTGGACTTTCCTTCCATAACTAGTAATGGGAGCAGAAGTCTCTCCAGCAAAATTACCACTTTAGCAACCTGAGCTGTTTTACAAGGACAAGATGAGAAATTCACTTGAATGCCCCTTTGGCTTTTTCATTATTCTTTGGGACTCTCTGTACTTTCTTGTCAAAGTCATTATAGGAAATCTTCAACTTATAAAACCTCTTGTGAAAAATGACATCTTTACCTTCAATAATTGTTAAACCTTAAATAATATGAGGCAGCAAGCCGGAACTTACATGAAACTACCCTGGAAAAACTAAAATGGTTGCATATTGTAATTTTTATCAAAGGATCTTCAAGTTTTTCAGGCTTGTGGTACTTCAAGGGCAGAATCAGGCCAGACTAGATGCAGCCAGATGTTCTGAATCACAGACCCAAGATGTTTCTGTAGCTCTTAGGCCTCATTCACACAATCTTTGCCGCAATCCATGCTACGATGACCAGAGGAGGATCGCAGCACAGATCCACAGCCGGCTCAGATGTTCACGGCACAGGGGCAGTAGGAGAGTAGTTGTCTCCTGCACTCATGTCATCTCTGCTGCCGGGCGGGGGAGGGGGAACCATGCCACAATCCGCACTAGGACATGTCCTATTTTTTCGTGGCGGTGGTCGCAGCACAGATGGTGTGAATGGCTGCATTTGAATGGTTCCTAAAATTGTCAGTGGTCGCGGATCCGTGACCACGGAAATTTTTTGGGACCTGTGAATGCAGCCTAACAAGTAGGCTTCAATGGAGAGGGACAAGCACAAGTGCAGCCACCACTCAATGACACTTTATGGGAAATGGGGTAGTCAGAATGTCATAAATGGGGGGCTACCAGACCCATATTGTGTGAAAAACCATTAATTATGGAATACTTAGAACAGGGATGAGGAACCTTTGGCTGTCCATCCGTGATAGGAATTGTAGTTCAGCTGGAGGGCTGAAGGTTCCTCATCCCTGACGTAGAAGGTGACATAGACCTAAACCAGCCCTGTGGCCCCATTATTCTCAGGACTGGGGAGTGTTCAACCTCTGGAATTCTATGTCCTTGTGATATGCCATCAGTTTATAAGGTGGAAGCGGGCTTCATAAAAATTTCAGTTCTAAAGATTTGTTGGTAGTTTCTGCCAATTTCGCTAAACTCAGGCCATCAGATCTGATTCATATTCCCTACTGGTTTGGATACAGCCCAACATTTCCTGGAGTGTAAAGAGTTAAGGAGGTAATTGCATTGTTACTTACCTTTTTGGGCAATGGGACCCTTGAGTTTTCTACAGAAAGCTACCAGGTGTCTACTTGTTACAGTGGTCTTGATGTGGGTGACACATCCTATTACAGTATTCCTATTAGAGCATTCAATTGGAGATGTCTATCTAATGGGGGAGAGGGTTATCTACTTACTAGGGGCTTCAATTTAATGAGAGGCAAAAACTATCTACTTTCTGGGGGGCTTCTACCTGATGGGATGAATTATCTACCTATTGGGGGCTTTTACTTGATGGGAGGGTTATCTACTTTCTGGGGGGCTTCTACTTGATGGGAGGGTTATCTACTTACTGGGGGCACCTTCTTTAAAAGGAGAGTCATCTTCCTACTGGGGGCTTCTACCTGATGGGGAAATGACCTACCTACTGGGAACTTACCTATCCACTTACACCCAATATCCATCCTCCCAACTCACTTGATCACTCACTCTTACTATGTGGGCACCAAAGGAGGCATTCATCTGGGTAGAGAAAAAGTGGGGAATGTGTTGGAAAGGTGCCACACCTAAGATGTTTATCTGGCAGATTTTATGGAGACGAGTCATGGCTGGAAGAAATCTTTATGGGTCAGGCAGAGAAAACAAGATGCCCCCTCTGAGTCACTGGATGTAACTGCACTGCAGACAATCAAATGGTCTGTGCTTCTTTATGGCCAATGTATAAGGGGAATATTGTTCTGTATATACTGGTTTTCATTTATTATCCATATGGTGCTATTATCCAGTCACTATATGGTGGTAGTGGGCATGACGTGGTAGCCCCTTTTATCGTTGGTGATATTCAGCTGATTATAAAGTTGTGTTTATTTAGTAACAATATGGAGGTATTATTGGTGATATTGGTTTCAATATAGTTGTGTTTATTTAGTAACAGTATGGCTGTATTATTGGTGATATCGGCCTAAAAATAGAGGTGTTTATTTAGTAACAGTATGGTGGTATGATTTGTTATGTTGCATTGGTGATATTGGGTTGAGTAAAGTGGTATATATTTACTGACAATATGGAGGTGTTATTTGTTATATTGGGTTGAGCATAATAGTATATATTTAGTAACAGTATGGCAGTAATATTAGTAAATTTGGGTTGAGTATACTGGTATTTATTTAGTTATTTGTTATATTTCATTGAGTATAGGGGTGTATATTTAGTAACAGTATGGCAGTAATATTTGTGATATTAGCTTGGGTATAGTGGTATTTATTTAGTACCAATATGGAGGTATTTTTTGTGATATTTGGTTAAGGCTAGTGACGTATACTTAGTAACAATATGGCAGTAGTATTGGTGATATTGGGTTGAATATAATGGTATATATTTAGTAACATTATGGCGGTAGAATTGGTGATACTGGGTTTAATATAGTGGTGTATATTTAATGTTATTGGTGATACTGGGTTGGGTATAGTGGGCTATATTTAGCAACAGTATGGTGGTATTATTACGTCACAGCAGTGGTAATATGTGATCCTGATATGGAAGTATTATTTTCTTTTCTTTAAACTCTGCTCCTTGAGAAAACCATGTCGACCTCCCAGGTACAATGCATCCACTGTATACATCACCACTCTCTTACATTTACTGCCTGGTTTGGGGGGCTAAATACAAACCCCCACTACACCACTGCGTTACAGGATACAGATGGTAATTGTACAGAAGAGCCATAATTTAAGTACACAGATGGAATACTGAGCAGACCATCTCGCATCATAGGACGTAGTGGCTGATGTTTCTGGATACGGGTTAAGTGAAATAAAAGTATCATATGCTCATGTCGGTTAATCGTTTACTTGAACTCACTTTTTTTTATATATAAAAGTTATCCGGAATTTTAATCTCTATGACCTTTTAGTCTTTGAAAGTTGGTTTTCTCCTCATTATGGCCGCCCACCCCCGGCTGTAATATAATTCACCACATTTCTGATCGTCCTAGATTCGTTCAGTCAGTCCAGGTGAACAAGTTTACACGTTTCTGCCGGGAAGGAAGAAATGCAAAAATGAAATGTGATCCAAATAATATGAGTGAAAAATGAGAATTCATAAGTAGGATGAAGGAATCTAATATTCAGGAGGACTGCATGAAACCTCACCATGAAAAGTAAATTGCTAACTTTCATGCATGGAAAATCACAAAGTAGTTTCTGCTACCATAATCTTTAATAGGGGAAAACATGACTGATGCATAAACCGCGGAAATGAATAAAACAAGAAGCTTTCTGTCTAATACAGCTCAACTTTTTATTTTTTTTTTTATAAACCTGATGGGAGCTCAATGGTCCATTTTGCTGGTCGTTTTATCCGCTCTATGATGGATATTGAATTACCAGTATATTCAGCAAGTAATTTAGGATTCTATTTCTAGGAATTATGGTAGCACATAATAAAATAATATTTGGCTATCTTTTTTTTTTATATTTCTACAGGAAGAGGGTGACCTGCATGGTAGCATTGACTCAGGAAAGTGTTGATTTAGTAGTTCCATCCTGCCGGTTTTTAGAGTTTGTTGTCAGGGATTAGCCAGGATTTTCCAAAAACAGCGCTGCCACTCAGGTTGTGTGCGGTACTGCAACTCCATTAAAGTGAATGGAGCTGAGTTGTAATACCACACACAACCTTTTTTGAACAGAAAAAAATTGGCAGGACTACGTCACCATTGTTATACTTATTAGAGAAAATTGCCTATTTTTACACTTACCAAGCTTCTCTCTCTCTCTCCTCTCCCAATTTCCTCATGCATCTCCAGATAGATCAGGTCACCAAGGGATCAGTGACAACTGCCAAAAGAAGTCTATGGAGAAGATAGGAGAGGCAGTAGAGAAACAAAAAGACACGGGGAGATGCTCCAGACGTTTGTAGTGAGTATTATTATCCAACCCCAGTGTTAGGGTCAAGCTTAGATTATCTAAGACACCTGCAAAATTCACCCAACCTTAACTATTTTTCACAGATTTTAAGTTCCATCATACTCCTATTTACCATCTTCTCTAGAGGACCACCACGCTAAAACATAATTTTGCAGAGCATCTTTTGGTTTGTCTTCAGGGTGTTTTAATGTACATAGCTATATGATAAATTATATCTGGTAAACAGATCACTAATCTCAGGAAGACCAGCCAAAGAAAACACTGTTGGCTTCCGGTTGAAGCATTCAATACAGTGAAATCCTAGGTGCATTGCTCCAAGGGAAATACGAATATGCAAAAAAAAAAAAAAAGCGTCAGTGGAGCCTCATTTAAGAGTCTTGAAATATAAGGCTAGCCAGATATCCCTCCAGGGAAGCTCAGCCAAAGGGTGGTAAGAAAACCACCATATTATGTGACCCTTTCAGTCAATGTCCAACTCAATTAACGAGCACAAGGACATGACAAGGGAAAGACCAAAGCCAGGTATCCATCCACAGACAGCTGTTTTGGGGTGTTGCCCCTCATCAGTGTGGAGTAGGATTCTGGCTAGGTGGGAGCAATGCCTAGTAGACCAATAAGGTAAACAGATCACTAATCTCAGGGAGACCAGCCAAAGAAAACACTGTCGGCTGCTGGTTAAAGCACTCTATTTCCTTACTGGAGCCAAGGGGGACCTTACCCATCCCTGCTCCCGGTCTTCTCTCCTGTGTCCGCAGCTTTCCAGTCCCGACAGCAGCAGCGTCCGAGTGGCCTGTCAGCTGACTGGTAAGCTGTGGAGCACAGAAGAGGAGACTAGGAGCAGGGAGAGGTATGGTATCAGGTATTTGGTGTTAGCAATGTGCAGTCAACGGCCAATAATTTTAGGTAGATTATTGCTCCATGTAATAGGGTCCTAAATATGGTGGTTTTGGTGGTTTCCCTACAAGAGCCACCCCTTTGCTGGCCCTTCCCTAGAGGGATATCTAACTTGTCCTGTGTTTCGAGACTCTGAAAGGACGTTTCACAGACTCTTTTTTATATAAGATAAATGAAGCAGAGAAACAGATAGAATAACTCTCCTTCACTTGCAACTCACCAAATAATTTATATGCACCACTTCCATTCTCCTTTACGATAAAACAGATTTTTCTTTCAATATTCTCCTCCAGAATCACCAGATGCTCATTGGGGATCGCACAGTATGAGCGCTGACCCAGCCTATGGTCAATGTCAACGTGTAATGAAGAAGTAAAGGATCAAACATAAGATGTTGGGAAAATATTGGAGTTTCTTTGCTAAAGTGTCACGTAACACGGTGTTCCCGATAAATAATGTAAACATTGAAAGAGCTCAGAGGAACAAACCAGTGTGAAATTGGCAAATCTGTGCAGTCAATTCTTTTCCAAAGGGGAAATGAACAAGTACACATTGTTTTCTGCCTGCGGAAAAGAAGCATCCAGTTTTATTGAATCCTGCGTGGCTTATTTAATAACATGAAGCCGTGGGCATAAATCAGCTGTAATTCATTGCAACCAATCAGAGTCACCTTCATTTTACTAGAATAAAATAGAAACTGGGAAAAAAAGGGAGAGAAAAAATTGCAGGTTAAAAAACAACAGGTAGTCACAAGAATAATGTGGACATATCTGTCCAAATAACTAACCTACCAGCTGATATGAATTTTCATCTTTATAGCACAGAAGTTGCTCCTCCAATCTCAGCTTACTGTCACTGATTTTAACTTCTGTGTTTAACCCCTTCAAGACCAAAGGTAATGCACGGATGTCCAGGTCACAATATAGAAATGTTCCTTCTTGCCTTCTAAGAATCAGAACGCTTTTATTTTGATATCATATTGATGTAGAAGAAAAATTTTGATTATAAAATTGAAAATTGACATTATATTTTTTCTAATATAATTTTTTTTAAATCAGCAATTTTTTCCCCCCTTTTGTAGATTATGCCGTTCACCACGAAAGGAGGTAATTTAAACTTTTATTAAGGGTTCATTTTATGAGTTTTTTTCTATATTTTTAAAAACTTTTTTTTACACTTTTTTTGAACTTTTATTTTACTGTTAAATATGCAATCATTAGACTGCATATACTGATCAATGCTATGCCATTGCATAGCATTGATCAGTTCTATCGGTGATCTTCTCATAGAGCCTGCCCATCAGAAGATGGCTAATTTGACAGGACAGAGGTAAGGAGATCTCTTCCCCCATACTGCAGGGGTCCCGATCAGTCAGTCACAGGTGCTTATCCTCTCACTGACTTAAACGCTGCAATTACAATAGATCACAGCATTTAAGGGGTTAATGACAGGCCGTTGCATGACCGGTCTGCCTGTCATTTCCTCCAGCGTAGTCGAAATTGATGTGTGTGGGATCGCTTACATAGAAGCGGCATCACACACATCAAAAAGCCCATTCACTGCAGGATCATATACATGCATATACGTTTGTACTGCAAGGGGCATATGCAATAGGAACGTATATATACGTATTGTGGGCCTGAAGGGGTTAAATAATTCCTGAACACTGACCACATAGCTTATAGACTTATAGCTTATATGTGAGTCTATGCCAGTCATTCCTTAATTACTAACCTGTTCTCCATACAGGCATCACATGGTGTTCATAGCGAATGACCTGCAATTGACCATATTGACACTCACTCATATGGTGCAGTTAAAACTTAGCCTGTGTCCAAGTAATATTTTATGTTGTTACAAATGGTAAACATTTTATTAATTGAAAAATCTAAAGATTGCATAATTGTGTCAGTTTAACCCTCCTAAGTAGTGAGAAAGGGATTTTAGTGCCCATTCTGCTGTTATTGAGCCCCTAAAAGTCCCCTCCATGGTTCACAGCTATTTCTCATTCTCTACATTTTATGAGGTTGGAAAGAGACCTGGACTCTTTGCCACTAGCACACACAATAACTTCATTTACCTTAGTTGTCTGGCCAATCACAGTGCAGCAACTTTCTCTTATTGTCACGGCCGCGGCGGCGTCCCGTGCTCCGGGCCGCCGCCGCGACCTCCCTCCATCCCATGCAGCTGCCGGGGTCCCTGTGCAGGGACCCGGCGCTGCTACATGTTCGGCCCCGGGGGGCGCCTTACCTGGTCCCGCTCCTGCCTCCGTCTGTGCCGGCCGGCGCGCGCGTCCCCGCCTCCTAGGGCGCGCGCGCGCCGGCTGTCTCAGGCTTAAAGGGCCAGTCCGCTCCTAATTGGACAGTTGCACCAATCACTCCCTATTTATTCCAGCCCTGCCCCACCACAGGTGTTGGAGCCTCTACATGCTTCCTTAGCGTTTGGCCCAGCTCCCTGTTGTTCCTGATTCCCGTCCGCTACCTGGTTCCTAGTCCCCGTTCCTGATTCCTATCCGCCACCTGGTCCCTAGTCCTTATTCCTGGTCCCTGTTCCCCTGCGTCACCACTGTTCCGCTGTACAGTCTGTCACCTGCGGTTACGTCCACTGACCTCTGCAGCATCATCTCCTGCCTACTGCTCCTGCCACGCCTCGCCTGCCGTCACCAGCAACCAAGCCAGGGGTAGCGACCTGGGGGTCGCCTGCCGCAGCAAGTCCATCCCGCCTTGTGGCGGGCTCTGGTGAAAACCAGCGGCCTCTTAGACTCCGCTCCCTGGGGAGGTTAGTGCCATCGCTGGTGACGGTCCAGTGGATCCACTACTCCAGGCGTTACAGTAGGCTCCAACCATGGATCCCGGCGAGGTGCCTGATATCCGCGAGGTAGCCCGAGTGGTCGCCCTACAGGCTCAACAGATCCAGCAACAGTCTCAGCTGATCCAACAACTGACTGCAGCCGTACAGCAGCATACCACAGCTCAGCAGTCATCACCCCCGACAACCTCTTCAAAACTACGACTGGCTCTCCCAAGTAAATATGGAGGAGACCCCAAGTTGTGCAGAGGATTCCTGACCCAGTGCACTATGTATATCGAACTTTTAAGCAGTCAGTTTGCCACCGAGCGCTCTAAAGTGGCTTTCATTATCAGCCTATTGGAAGGTCGAGCTCTGGCCTGGGCCACACCACTATGGGACCGTAATGATCCGGTTGCTGCCAATTTCCGAATCTTCCTGGACGAGTTCCGCTCTGTCTTTGAGGAACCTGCCCGTGCGTCTTCGGCTGAGACTGCTCTTCTCAATCTATCCCAAGGTACTTCCTCTGTTGGTGATTACGCCATCCAGTTCCGCACCCTGGCTGCGGAACTAGACTGGAATGAGGCCGCTCTGATTGTCACCTTTAAAAAGGGCCTGTCCAGTCAAGTGAAGGATGTGCTCGCTGCCCGGGACCTGCCTACCTCCTTGAACGAACTTATCCTAGTGGCTACCAGAGTCTACACCAGGTTCTCCGAGAGAGAGGAGGAGGTCCGGCAAGGACGGCGTCTGAGTCTGCCCCGTCGCCATCCTCGGCTGGCACCGGTGTTCCAGAATCCCGTGGCTCCTATGTCCCAGTCGCCTCCAGAGGTTCCTATGCAGGTGGAACGTGCTCGCCTGACGACTGATGAGAGGAACCGTCGACTGGACCAAGATCTCTGCCTCTATTGCGGTGGCGCGGATCACTATCGGCAGAGATGTCCCCAACGCCCTCAGCGTCCGGGAAACGCTCGCACCTAGGTCCGGTGGGAGAGGCCTCCCTAGGTGTGAATGCCACCTCTCCAAGGTTGACTATGCCCGTCTCCATCCAGACACCCTCAGGGCAAGTTTTCCAGACTACTGCCCTCATCGACTCTGGCTCTGCTGGCAGTTTCATCTCTGCTTCGTTGGTCCAAAGATGGCGGCTACCCGTTATCCAGCTAGCCCAACCCCGGTCTATCTCTTCGGTTACGGGGGAGATTCTTACCGAAGCTGTGTACAGCCAGACGGCACCCCTAGTCCTCCAGGTGGGCGCCTTACATCAGGAGAAGATCTCCTTCTATGTCTTGCGCCATTCCTCTTCCAACCTCCTGCTGGGTCTTCCTTGGCTGCAATTCCATACCCCTAAGCTGGACTGGAGAACTGGGGAGGTTCTCAGCTGGGGCCAGGACTGTCATAACCGGTGTCTGAGATCTCCTCAACCCAAGTGCTCTACAAGGTCACCTGCTTATGTTAAGCCTCTATCCGGGCTACCGGAGGACTACCAAGACTTTGTCGATGTTTTCTCGGCCAAGGAGGCGGACTCACTACCACCTCATCGAGCCTATGATTGCCCCATAGACCTTCTTCCAGGGGCTTCTCCTCCACGTGGTCGAGTATACCCTCTCTCTGTGCCCGAGACTGAAGCCATGTCCTCCTACATCCAGGAGAACTTACAAAAGGGCTTCATCCGTAAATCCACGTCTCCAGCTGGCGCCGGATTTTTCTTTGTTCAGAAGAAGGACGGTTCCCTCCGCCCATGCATAGACTATCGGGGCTTAAATAAGGTGACTGTTAAGAACCGCTATCCTCTTCCACTTATTCCTGAACTATTCGACCGTCTTCGTGGAGCTAAGATCTTCTCCAAGCTGGATCTCAGGGGAGCGTATAACTTGGTCCGTATTCGTAAAGGAGACGAATGGAAGACCGCTTTCAACACCAGAGATGGGCACTACGAATATCTGGTCATGCCATTCGGCCTATGCAATGCTCCAGCGGTCTTCCAGGAATTCGTGAACGATATCTTCCGAGACCTCCTTTATGTCTGCGTCATTGTCTATTTGGACGACATTTTGGTCTTCTCCCCGGACCAGCAGACTCATGTGGCACAAGTGCGTCAGGTCCTACGAAGACTACGGGCCAATCATCTATACGCCAAGCTAGAGAAGTATGTTTTCCATCAGCGCAGTCTTCCATTTCTTGGCTATATCGTCTCCGATCAGGGCCTACAAATGGATCCAGCCAAGCTCGCAGCTGTCCTTCAATGGCCACGCCCTGTGGGACTTAGAGCTATCCAACGTTTCCTTGGCTTCGCCAACTATTACCGGCAATTCATCCCTCACTTCTCTACCCTGGTCGCACCCATAGTAGCTCTCACTAAAAAGAAGGCGGACCCCAGACGTTGGCCTCCAGAGGCCGAACAAGCCTTCAATAGCCTCAAGTCTGCCTTTGCCTCTGCTCCTGCTCTAGTCCGCCCGGATGTCTCCAGGCCGTTTTCTCTCGAGGTCGATGCTTCTTCTGTGGGCGCAGGAGCTGTTCTCTCGCAAAGGGACACATCAGGCAAGACCAGAACCTGCGGGTTCTTTTCTAAGACTTTCTCCCCTGCCGAGAGGAACTATACCATTGGGGACCGTGAACTCCTGGCCATTAAGTTGGCACTGGAGGAGTGGCGTCATCTATTAGAGGGGGCTAAACACCCTGTTAACATCTACACGGACCACAAGAACCTCCTCTACCTTCAATCGGCTCAACGCCTCAATCCCAGGCAGGCTCGGTGGTCCCTCTTCTTCTCTCGGTTCAACTATACCATCCACTTCCGTCCAGCCGAGAAGAATCTAAAGACCGATGCATTATCCCGAGCATCCGATGTCATGGGGCAAGAGGAATCTCCTCGTCACATAATACCTCCCGACCGCCTAGTACCAGTTGCCACTTCTGCTCTGCAGAGACTGCCTCCCGGGAAGACTTATGTGCGCCCCGCACTCCGTAAACGCATCTTGAAGTGGGGGCATTCCTCCTTGGTAGCCGGGCATCCAGGAGCCCAAAAGACCGGGCAATTGATCTCCCGTCACTACTGGTGGCCCAATCTCCTCCAGGATGTCAAGGACTTTGTGGCTTCCTGTGCAGTTTGTGCCAGGAATAAGTCTCCCCGTCAAAGACCTGCCGGCCTACTATTGCCCTTGCCAGTCCCGGACCATCCCTGGCACCACATTGGGATGGATTTTATCACAGACCTACCTCCATCTGCGGGCAATACAGTCATTTGGGTGGTGACGGACCGCTTCTCCAAAATGGCTCACTTCGTGGCCCTTCCTGGTCTGCCCTCTGCTCCTCGTCTGGCTCAGTTGTTCTTCCGACACATCTTCCGCCTGCATGGACTTCCTCTTCACATTGTGTCCGACCGAGGCTCTCAATTTGTCTCTAAGTTTTGGCGTGCCCTCTGCTCGCAACTCCAAGTGAAGCTGGACTTCTCATCGGCCTATCATCCTCAGACTAACGGGCAAGTGGAGAGAGTCAATCAGATTCTGGGTAACTATCTACGCCATTTTGTTTCCAGCCGCCAAGACAACTGGTCCGATCTACTCCCATGGGCAGAATTCTCATATAACCATCTGGACTCGACTTCCACAGGCAAGTCCCCTTTCTATGTGGTCTACGGGCATCATCCTCGTCCTCCTCTGCCTCTCTCTCCATCCTCCGAAGTCCCAGCCGTGGAGGAGTTGTTATCTGACCTGCAATCGATCTGGGAACAAACTCGACAGTCATTACTCAAAGCCTCTGAACGCATGAAGGATCAGGCTGATAAGAAGAGGAGACCTGCCACAAATTTTCTCCCAGGTGACAAAGTCTGGCTCTCGGCCAAATATGTCCGACTCAAGATTCCCAGCTACAAGTTGGGGCCTCGATTCCTCGGTCCTTTCTCGGTGCTAAGACGCATCAACCCTGTCACCTACAAGCTCCGCCTACCCCCCACTATGCGGATTCCGAACTCCTTCCATGTTTCCCTCTTAAAACCAGTGGTCCTGAACCGGTTCTCAGATAAGTCTTCGTTCTCTGCTCCTCAAGCCGTCTCTGACGACGTCTACGCTGTTAAAGACATTCTGGCCATGAAGACTGTCAGAGGGAGAAGGTTCTTCCTGGTGGACTGGAAAGGATTTGGTCCTGAGGAGAGGTCCTGGGAACCCGAGGCTAACATCCTGGACCAAGATCTCATCAAGAGGTTCCTGCAGGCTAGAAAGAGGGGGAGGCCAAAGGGGGGGGTACTGTCACGGCCGCGGCGGCGTCCCGTGCTCCGGGCCGCCGCCGCGACCTCCCTCCATCCCATGCAGCTGCCGGGGTCCCTGTGCAGGGACCCGGCGCTGCTACATGTTCGGCCCCGGGGGGCGCCTTACCTGGTCCCGCTCCTGCCTCCGTCTGTGCCGGCCGGCGCGCGCGTCCCCGCCTCCTAGGGCGTGCGCGCGCCGGCTGTCTCAGGCTTAAAGGGCCAGTCCGCTCCTAATTGGACAGTTGCACCAATCACTCCCTATTTATTCCAGCCCTGCCCCACCACAGGTGTTGGAGCCTCTACATGCTTCCTTAGCGTTTGGCCCAGCTCCCTGTTGTTCCTGATTCCCGTCCGCTACCTGGTTCCTAGTCCCCGTTCCTGATTCCTATCCGCCACCTGGTCCCTAGTCCTTATTCCTGGTCCCTGTTCCCCTGCGTCACCACTGTTCCGCTGTACAGTCTGTCACCTGCGGTTACGTCCACTGACCTCTGCAGCATCATCTCCTGCCGACTGCTCCTGCCACGCCTCGCCTGCCGTCACCAGCAACCAAGCCAGGGGTAGCGACCTGGGGGTCGCCTGCCGCAGCAAGTCCATCCCGCCTTGCGGCGGGCTCTGGTGAAAACCAGCGGCCCCTTAGACTCCGCTCCCTGGGGAGGTTAGTGCCATCGCTGGTGACGGTCCAGTGGATCCACTACTCCAGGCGTTACACTTATAACCATGCCATCACACAGTGCTGGTCAAAGTACTCTAGAATGGATAGGCTGGGAATGATTTTCAGTTTGCTACTATTGATAGTGTGTGAGGGAGAATGTGTGACTGATGCACCGTCATTGCAAGGTGCTATGTGAGCACAAAGGAAGGAAACAGCAGAACAGCTAGGAAGTGGTTACACAGAGCACTGAACTGATGCTGTATCTGAGATGGATGCAGCCATGATTTGCCTGTCAGGGAAAGTGTGGATCCTGTAGAGGATGGAGACAGGCTCACAGGCTTAAAGGAGAAGTCCCGCAAAAAATTTTATCAAAAAATTGTATTGCCCCCCAAAAGTTATACAAATCTCTAATATACACTTTTTACGGGAAATGCTTATAAAGGGCTTTTTTACCTTCACTTACTACTGCATCAAGGCTTCACTTCCTTAATAAAATGGTGATGTCACTTCCTGGATAACATGGTGATGTCAGTTCCTGGATAACATAGTGATGTCACTTCCTGGATAACATGGTGATGTCACTTCCTGGATAACATGGTGATGTCACGACCCGACTCCCAGAGATGTGCGGGCTGTGGCCGCGTGATAGGATGATGGCAGAGGGATGGCAGTGTCCCTCCACTGCCCTGTGTCCCTCAGTGTCCCCCTGCCATCATCCTCTACAGCATCCACAGCCCACACAGCTCTGGGAGTCGAGTTGTGACATCACCATTTTATCCAGGAAGTGACATCACCATGTTATCCAGGAAGTGACAACACCATGTAATCCAGGAAGTGACATCACCATGTTATTCAGGAAGTGACATTACCATGTTATCCAGGAAGTGACATCACCATGTTATCCAGGAAGTGACATTACCATGTTATCCAGCAAGTGACATCACCACGTTATCTAGGAAATGAAGCCTTGATGCAGTAGTAAGTGCAGGGTAAAAAGCACTTTATAAGCATTTCTCGTAATAAGTGTATATTGGGGATTTGGAGGACTTTTGGAGGGCAATACAATACTTTTATAAATATTTTTGCCGGACTTCTCCTTTAGGGTACACAGCCAAGGCTCTTTCTTTCTCTCTAGCTAAGCCTCATCCCCACTTCCTGTGTTCCATCCTGGTAACTTTCATAGTCTCAAAAATTATAAGGGCTTCACATGGCAATACATTGTGTTTGTGTGTATTTCTTGGATTTTAATTGTTTTTAACCGCTAGTCTATGCCAATAAAGCAATTTTACTCATTTATCGATAACATTTAACATGGCAAATGCCCTTTCATTTCCTTTGTTGTATATGTTGCCGTATTAAAGGAAATCTATCACACAGCACCAGCATGGGTTTATGAGAGATCGGTCCTGCCTGACTAATCTGATCAGTTTTTTATGAAAAGGTCAGTTATAGACTGGACCTGGGGGAGGCTGTGGACTTCTCAAAGGCATTTTGCCGTGACCCGGGGCACTGGATACTGGTGTTGAACAAGCTGGTGGGCTCTGGTGCTTTGGTGTGACTTGTCACAGTGGCCAGGAGTGGTAATACCCACCCCCGGACACACGGGTACCGGACCTTTGGTAGAACTAGTTTGAGGTGCAGGGTGCAGCGACAGAGATGACAGAGTCCCACTTAAACAATGCTTAAACTTGTCTTGGAAAATATCTTCAGTGCAATACAAAAAATATAACAGTGCTTTGCACAGTAGGTAAAGATAAAGTAGGAATAAACTGTTGCAGTAGATAGGAGCCGGATAGAAGCCCTTGCCTAAGTAGTACTGTGCTTTGCCGAGATGTGTGTGAAGTGTGTGTCTTGAGGAACTCGTCGTATTCACGTTTAGATAAGTCTGCATTATTTGATCGCCTTCTACCTACGTGCGCCCCAGGAGGACATCTCATCTCTGAACATCATTCTCCACTGGACTCCTGCACTCCTTATGGACAGGGGACACCTACTCCCATCCAGCTGCCCATATCCCTACAATCAACAACTCCCTGGATATCATCAGGGAAAGGCTGTAGCCCACACCTGTGCGCTGATTAAAGGAACCTGCACTGCATTTCCCAGCTCTCAGTCACCACCATGTACCTACAGTGCTGACCACCTAAGACTTAACTTGATTATCCAATAAGAACGACGCTACCCACCATAGTGGTGCTTCTTCAAGACCTTTAACCCCTTGCCTCCGCAGCCTGTTTTGGCCTTAATGACCAGGCTCATTTTTCAAAATCTGACCTGTCTCACTTTATGCGCTTATAGCTCAGTGATGCTTTAACGTATGCTAGAGATTCTGAGATTGTTTTTTTCTTCACATATGGCACTTTATATTAGTGGCAAAATTTGGTCACTACTTTGTGTGTTTTTTGTGAAAAACATCAAAATATCATGAAAAATTTGAAAATTTTGCATTTTATGAAATTCTGAAATTCTCTGCTTCTAAAAAAGGAAGTCATAGCACATAAATTAGTTACTAAATCACATTACCAATATGTCCTCTTTATTCTGGCATAATTTGGGAAACATATTTGACTTTTTTAGGCTGTTATGGGGCTTAGAAATTTATTAGCAAATTATCACATTTTGTGAAAGTTTCCAAAACTGATTTTTTTTAGGGACCAGTTCTTTTTTTAAGTTGATTTAGGAGGCTTGTATACTGGAAACCCCCATAAGTGACCCCATTTTGGAAACTAGACACCTTAAAGAATTAATCTAGGGGTATAATGAGCATTTTAACCCTACAGGGGCTGGAGGAAAGTATTCACAATTAGGCCTTAAAGAAATCGAAAATTTTAATTTTCCAATAATATATATGTTTAGATTAAAGTTTCTCCTTTCCAAAAGGAACATAAGAGAATCTGCACCCCAAAATTTGTAACACAGGTTCTCTTGAGTACAACGGTACCCCATATGTGGGCGTAAACCACTGTATGGGCACACAGCCGGGCTCAGAAGGGAAGGAGCGCCAATTAGCTTTTTTAATGCAGATTTTTCTAAAAAAGTTTGAGCGCCAGGTGCGTTTGCAGTGCCCCTGTAGTGTCAGCAGAATAGAATCCCCCCAGAAGTCACCCCATTTTCGAAAGTACACCCCTCAAAGAATTCATCTTGGGGTAGGATGAGCATTTTGACTCCACATGCATTAGAGGAAAGTATTCAAAATTAGACAGTAAAAATGAAAAACACTAATTTTTCCAATAATATGTTCGTTTAGTTTGAAATTTCTCAATTTCACAAGGAAAAAGAGAAAAAAAGTACCCCAAAAATTGTAACGCAGGTTCTCCTGAATACAACGGTACCCCATATGTGGGCATAAACCACTGTATGGGCACACAGCGGGGCTCAGAAGGGAAGGAGCGCCAATTAGCATTTTCAGTGCTGATTTTGTACCCATAAACTGAAGTGCTTATAGGTAATCTGGGATGGGAACTTGTAACGTGCGGTGGTCGGGGGCAACGTGCGGTGGTCGGAGGCAACGTGCGGTGGTCGGGGGCAACGTGCGGTGGTCGGGGGCAACGTGCGGTGGTCGAGGGCAACGTGCGGTGGTCGGGGGCAACGTGCGGTGGTCGGGGGCAACGTGCGGTGGTCGGGGGCAACGTGCGGTGGTCAGAGGCAACGTGCGGTGGTCAGAGGCAACGTGCGGTGATTAGAGGCAATCTGGGGGGAATTACATGTGATTAGGGGCAACCTGGGGGGGTTACAGACAATCTGCGGTGGTTATGGGCAACATGGGGTGGTTACAGACAATCTGCGGTGGTTACGGGCAACATGGGGTGGTTACAGACAATCTGGGGTGGTTACGGATAAACGGAAGTGCTTATAGGTAATCAGGGGTGGGTACATGTAATTTTGGGTGGTTACGGCAATCTGGAGGGGGTCACTGGCAATGTGTGTGAGTTAGAGGCAACGTGCAGTGGTTAGAGGCAACGTGCGGTGGTTACGTGCAATATGGGGGGTTACGGGCAATCGGGGCTGATTACGGACCATCTGGAGGGGGTCACTGGCAATTTGGGGTAGTTACAGGCAACGTGCGGCGGTTATGGGCAACGTGCGGTGGTTATGGGCAACGTGCGGTGGTTATGGGCAACGTGTGGTGGTTATAGGCAATGTGTGGTGGTTATAGGCAACGTGCGGTGGTTATAGGCAACATGCAGTGGTCAGAGGCAATCTGGTGGGAATTACATGTGATTAGGGGCAACCTGGGGGGGTTACAGACAATCTGCGGTGGTTATGGGCAACATGGGGTGGTTACAGACAATCTGCGGTGGTTACGGGCAACATGGGGTGGTTACAGACAATCTGGGGTGGTTACGGATAAACTGAAGTGCTTATAGGTAATCAGGGGTGGGTACATGTAATTTTGGGTGGTTACGGCAATCTGGTGTGGTTACGGGCAATCTGGAGGGGGTCACTGGCAACGTGTGTGAGTTAGAGGCAACGTGCAGTGGTTACGTGCAATATGGGGGGGTTACGGGCAATCGGGGCTGATTACGGACCATCTGGAGGGGCTCACTGGCAATTTGGGGTGGTTATGGGCAACGTGCGGTGGTTATGGGCAACGTGCGGTGGTTATGGGCAATGTGCGGTGGTAATGGGCAATGCGCGGTGGTTATAGGCAACGTGCGGTGGTTATGGGCAACGTGCGGTGGTTAGTGGCAACGTGCGGTGGTTAGTGGCAACGTGCGGTGGTTATGGGCAGCGTGCGGTGGTTATGGGCAACGTGCGGTGGTTAGTGGCAACGTGCGGTGGTTAGTGGCAACGTGCGGTGGTTAGTGGCAACGTGCGGTGGTTAGTGGCAACGTTAGTGGCAACGTGCGCCCGGGTAGGGTGATCGGGGGGCTGATCTGGGGTCTGAGGGGACATTTTTCATCTCCCCCCACCGTGGATTCACGGTGGGGGGAGATGAAAGGTATCGGCGGCGCCGGTAATGCCCGGTACCGGTGGATCGCCGCTAAAACGGTAGTAGCGGCGATCCGCCGGTATCGGAGGACGAGGGGAGGGGGCCGGGGGACACACTGTTAGTGGCGGTGGGGGGAGGCAGCGTTCTGCAGCCTCCCCCCGCCGCCCGATCGGCAGGAGGACACTGAATCTCCCCATAGACGCTGCGGTCGCATTGACCGCGGCGTTTATGGGGTTAACTGGCCGGGGAGGAGCGCGGCTCCCCTCCGGGCAGTGGCAGCAGGAGGAGGCTGTGTGACACAGCCTCCTCCTGCTGCCCGATCTCACCTAGGGACAGAGGGGGGAGGCAGGGAAAGCATGACGTCCAGGGACGTCATGATGCGTTCTGCCACTGCTTTTCAGCCGCAATGACCGCCATCTTTGTTCCCAGCATCCATACAGCGCCTCATTAGAGATACTACAGACCTTCATTTGAGGACAACATATATAGTATCTCCATAATATTCCCTGAAGTACCTATGCACATTCTGATTCGTTTTACCTCACCAGATGGCAATACTGTATTCCCCTAACACCAATACCTGACTGCAACTTATCTTGACAGCCTAATGACAGTTTTCTAGTGTAGGGGCATCCTCCTTCTGGCTAAGGGACGCCTGACCCAGCGGTCCTCATCTACGCTAGGCAGGGTCTTACAGCGCTACCTTCCAGACAGAACCTTAGCCTACTTTCTTACCTATAACCTCTACTGCACAGATTTGTAATACTTGTATATACTCTTTGTGCACTTAATAAACATAATTTTGCACCATCCTCTGAGTCAACCAGAGTAGTAATTTCAAAATTTTCTTGCCTTCTACCTACACAGTATCGGTGACCACCCTGTGAGGTAGTATAAGTACCAGGCCTATGTCTCCGGTGAAGCTAACTGGCAAAAGTTTTCCTACGTAGTCGAGTGTAGTCAGTAGAGAGCGGCTAACTTTCATTTGTGCTCTACTGTAGATCAGTCCCACTGTCTTTTCTCTCCAGGGGGTTACTGGCCTGAAGTGAAGATTCATGGCATAGGCAAGGGTTATTCATGTAACTCTGGTTACCCCAAGATTAAGTCTAGCAGTGCATGACTGCTGTGGTCTCTCACACTTTAAAACTGTTCTGACTCTGTTCACTGGACTCCAAACACACTTCTAAAACTGAGCTGAACAGGAAGCCCCCTATCTTATATAGGGACATGTGACAGGAACTGTGTGCAAGAGGGAGTGTGAAACAGGCTAACCTTCCTACATGTACTGCAGCTGTGCACAGGGGGAGTGAGACATCTAGTGGCTGGAGCAGGGCACAGCAACTGAATAACATAACTGTTGTACCTGCGTGAACTAGTTTTACCTGGGTGGGTAAAGGAGAACCACCCATAGTGGGATACTACAATTTAATACTGTGCTGCATGAAATGTTGGTCCATAAAATCAGCATGCTGGGACTTAGGGAAAGTACATGTAAATGGGTAACTGGATGAGTGAAAGAAACAGAGGCTGATTATCGATAGTGCATACTCTGATTGGGGTGGGGTACTGCATGGGTCAGTATTGGGTCAACTTCTTTTAAAACTATTTATTATTGACCTTGTAGAGGGGCTACAGAGTAGATTCTCCATTTCTGTAGTTGATACTAAACTGGGTAAAGTAATCACCACAGAAGATGATTATATCATATTACAGAGGGATTTGGAAAAGCTGGAGGCTTGGGCAGAAAAACTCCTAATGAAGTTTAATGTGGGTAAATGTAAGGTTATGCACTTGGGCTGTAGTAATAATAAGTACAGTTATGTGCTAAATAATAAAACACTGGGTAAAACTGCTTCTGAAAAGGACCTGGGGGTATTGGTGGACAGTAAACTCAAATTTAGTGATCAGTGCCAGGCAGTGGCTGCAAAGGCTGATAAAATAATGGGATGCATCAAAAGAGGCATAGATGCTAAAGATGAGAACATAGTTTTGCCTCTTTATAAATCACTGGTCAGACCACACATAGAATACTGTGTACAGTTTTGGGCACCTGTGTATAAGAAGGATATGGCTGAACTTGAGCGGGTGCAGAGGAGGGCAACAAAGGTCATTAAAGGAATGGGTGGGTTACAGTACCAAGACAGTTTTTCAAGCTTGGAGTCTGATCACAACGTACAAATATATGAACAGACAGTACAGAGATCTTTGTACTGATCTTTTTACTCCTAGGTAACCAGGAAAGAAGGTTTTACCATCAACACAGATGCGGATTCTCTACTGTAAGAGCAGTGAGACTGTGGAACTCTCTGCCACATGACGTTGTCATGGCTGATTCATTATATAAGTTCAAGGGAGGCCTGGATGTTTTTCTTGAAAAATATAATATTACAAGTTATGGGCATGAGATTTCATGTGATAGGACGCTGATCCAGGGATTATTCTGATTGCCATTGGAGTTGGGAAGGAATGTTTTTCACGGTGATGGGGCAAATGTCATCGGACTTATATAGGTTTTTGCCTTCAGCACAGTCTTTTTTTTTTCAGGTTGAACTTGATGGACTATTGTCTTATTAACTATGTAACTATGTAGCTGCAATTCATTTTCAAACCACTGACAGTGTTAACAAGCTAATAGGACCAGGAGACACATGGTACCTTTAACATATTTGTCTGTGCTTCTGGAACACAACCTATAAAATGCTTTATATAACTATTGCTGTACAATTAGAAATTAATTTCTGTAAAAAATTTGAACATTTAGAAGGATCAGGAAAATTCTAGAAAATTTGAGTAAAAAAGAAAGTATTTACACTATAAAACAAGCTCAGTCTTATTTCTTCATAAAAACCCTTCATTTTTGCCTTCATGCATCCCTGGCTCCTCGTACCTCGTGTCTATATCTCTTATCCCCCCTGTTCTATGCGGCTTCATCCAAAGAATAAATGACTTTAACCTGGTAAAGATGATGCAGCAAATCGGATAAACCTCGACCCAAACTGCCCAAGTGCAGAGCGGTGTGAAATTGAAGAAACTGCGAAGGCTGAGCTTGGAGGAGCAGGCACTGCGTATTACGTCAACTGTATATACCAATGCAGGGAGAACATGGGAAATCAGAACAACGAGACATAGAAGCCTCGGGAAAAATTGCAATGTTACACAGATTAGTTCTATGATTCTGCGGAAGGTAAATAATACATAAAAAAAAAATCTTTTTATTTTTATCAATTTTTATTTATCAAACATGGTGTAAAGTGAAACTGGCTCAGTTGCCCCTAGCAACCAATCAGATTCTACCTTTCATTTTCCAAAGTGCCTGTGAGGAATGAAAGGTGGAATCTGATTGGTTGCTAGGGGCAAGTGAGCCAGTTTCACATTACAGCATGTTTGATAAATCTCCCCCATGATGTTTTAGTAACTTTAGTAATACTTTCCTTCTTATAGATATATAGTACCGGCACTACTCACTGGACACAGGTGGATAATCAGGCTGACATGTTCAGAAGCTTTGGATGAAAATGTCTCGTCCACGGGGTGCTCCCCTTTAGAGGATAAACAGTATTAAGACAAAAACTGTATGATGCGGAGAAGAAAAGCACGGGGGCACTCACCGTTTAGATGCGTAGACTTTATTACATGTGCGCTTTAAAATACAGCAGGTACCATCTGTAGCGGGTGCAGACGCCAAACACTTAGCACACAAGCTATGACAGCTGTTTCACGCGCATGCGCGCTTCGTCAGATGACGCTTCTCCCGCAGGTCCCAGGTAAAAATACCTTCAGTGACGTGCGTGAGGGGGCGTAGCTTACTGTAAGAAAATATCTGTTACACATTAAAATGTAATATTAAAAACAGTAAACAGGTGCTATTTAACACCGAGTGTTCACAAGAACATCTGCAGCTCTATTTTATCGTTGAGACCGCAGTTACTTTGAGCCTGTGTTTGCATAATTAGTCTTGCCTCGTATTGTAGCAGCAGCCTATTTGTATCCTTTCCTGCAGTTCCATTAACCCTTTTTAGACCTGTAAAATTGAGGCATTTGTAGTCTCCTCCATGTTGTTCTGTTACGTGTTGAATTAGTCTAGTCATAGCTTTCTTATTTTTTATGGAATACACATGTTCATAGAATCTTCGGTTTAAAGATCTGGTTGTTTTGCCAATATAAAATTTCCCGCAATTACATGTTAAAGCATACACGACGTTTTTTGTTTTACAGCAAATGAATTCATTTATTGGGCATGTTATGCCTCCTAACATTATTGCTTTAATGTTTAGGGCTTGTTCGCACCATGTGCAACTGCCACATTTGTGCATGCCTTTAGGTGCTGTGTTTTTTAGCCAATTAATTTCTGGATTTTTTTGCGGATTTTTAAACACACTGTGGACCAAGATGTCTTTTAGGTTTTTGCTTCTTTTAAATGCTATTTGTGGGAAACCATCAAGATGTTTTGACAGGATAGGATCTTTTTGTATTAGGTACCAGTTTTTCTTAATTGATTCCTTAATTGTAGTGGCCATAGAACTATATTTAAAAGTAAACGTGAATTTATTTTTCTGTTTGTCTGTTTTTATTTTTTTATTTTTACAATTATAGAGTAGTTCGTGTCTTTGTTTTTTAAACGCTTTCTTTTCTGTTTCTTCTAGATCTTTTAGTGGGTAACCTCTTTGCAGTAATCTATGGGTAAGTTCTGCAGCTTTCTCTCTGTATGATTCATCAGTACTATTTATTTTTCTTAACCTTAAATATTGCCCATAGGGCACTGCTTTTTTGACATGAGATGGATGGTAACTTTCATAGTGGAGCAAAGAGTTACAGGCTGTTGGTTTTCGATAACTGTTTATAGTTATTTCGTCATTTTTAATAATTATTTTTGTGTCGAGGAATTCTATTTCCTTATGACTTTTATTACTTGTGAATGACATGTTAAATCTATTACTATTCATATATCTAACAAATTCATCAAAGGCTTCCGGTGTACTGTCCCATATAACAAAAATATCGTCTACAAAGCGATAATAGCAGCTTATCGCCTGTAGATGAGGGTTTTTAGCAGTGAAAATTACTTCTCTTTCAAAGTCTGCCAAAAACAGGTTGGCTAGGGTACATGCCACGGGCGTACCCATCGCGGTACCGTTTCTTTGTTGGTACCATGTACCGTTAAATACAAAGGCATTACTTTTTAAAATGAAAGACAAAGACTCGCAAACAAAATCTATTAAGTCGCTGCTTTTTCCCGTTTTTTCCAGCAAGGACCTTATTACCTCTACTCCCAGGTCTTGAGGGATGTTCGTGTACAGACTTTCAACGTCAATTGTTGTTAGTAACGCTCCCTTTGGCCAATTGTGACCTTCCAGGGCTTGCAAAAATTCATTTGTATCTTTTAACAATGCTGGTACTTCGTCAAGTAAAGGGCGTAAAAGCCAGTCTATATATTGGGATAGGGCTTCTGTAATGGAGCCTATGCCCGAAACTATAGGCCGTCCGGGTGGCCGTACTAGTGATTTATGTAGTTTTGGGACGAAGTACCAGCATGGATGTTTAGGGAATTGTGGTAGCAGTTTTTCAGCTTTTTTTGAGGTGAGAATACCTTTTTCTACGTATTTTCTTAACAGAGAGCGTAGATTATTTTTATATTTATCTGTGGGGTTACTTGTTAATTTCGCATAGGTAGCGGCATCACTTAGTTGGCGTTCAGCCTCTTCCAAGTAGTACCGCTTACTCATAACGACAACGTTGCCCCCCTTGTCGGCTTTTTTTATTTCAATTTCTTTATTATTTTTAAGCCATTTTAGTGCTCTTGTTTCGCTATCGCTTAAGTTCTTTTCAGGAAGTGGGTACACCAGAGCTTTGATGTCCTCTAGAACTTTAAAGCGAAATAAATCAATGTTACTACCTGGCGCAACAGGGGGGGCAAACGTAGACTTTACACCACCTGAAAAGAAAGGGTTAACATCTTGAACAGTGCTTTCTTTATCTGCATGACCTGTTAAATCCCTTAATGTTTTTAGAATTATTTTATCTGTTTCAGTCACGGCTCCTGCTAATACTTTGCTTCTTTTGCTGTTATCTTGAGGTATTTTATCTCTTATACTCCAGAGTGTATACTCCATACTTGAGAATGAAAACCTGCTCAGCCACTCAGTGACTGACTGAGATCGGAGAGCACCGCAGCCAGTGATTGGTGACTCTGGAGCGTGACAGCCTACTCATCCAATCCCCTCTCAGTCAGTCATTGATCATTGACTGTCTGAGACAGGACAGAGCAGTGATTGGCTGAGCAGGCTGTCACTCGTCTAGAGAGTGACAGCCTACTCAGCCAATCACTCCGAGCCACGCAGTCCTGTTATATTCAGTAGTTGGCTTAGTGAGGTGGAGGTACCTGAAGACACTTGAGACACAGAGGAGGACATAGATGGAGCGCAGACAGGTGAGCATATAATTTTTTTTTTTTACAATTTTTTAAAACAAAACTTGCAAAAATATTCTTTATAAATTTAAAGAATTTTTGCAAACTTTACTGCAAATCCCTAGTATTGACAGTAGGACCATGTATACCTGTAGTGGCGGTCCAAACTCGATGTGCCCATACACTTTCAAAAACTGTCAACTGAATGATTGTTCTGCTGACAGCTATTTTTCCCGTCCTTCCCATACACATGAATGTTTGGCTGCGTTCCCTATGGGGAAGGATAAGCCGCAGCCAGATTGCTTTGACAATACCTTATCCCACCAAGAACTAAGGGATCAGGTAGTGAAAATCCATCACACCTGACCCTTCACAGATAATGTCGGTAGAGAATCAGGAGGCCAGTATACACTTTATACCACCAAATCCTGACAACTTTAGGTTATCTTAAAGTGAATGTACCTGATTGTGCATTTGCTTTAAGTTTTGCGTATGAATAGACTTGCGCTGGCGCAGAGAAGCTGGTGCCGCGGTCCTTTTATTGAACCACGCCCTGGTTGCTGCACACGGCGCCATTCTATTACCAAGCACCAGTCCGTCCTGAAGCACTGAAGGCGGGCCGGCCTGCCCCCAGTGTGACTACACCCCCTCCCCTCTGTGACGAGGCTCCATTAGAATCAATGGAGCTGCGTCACAGAGGGGAGGGGGTTTCCTCCCACTGGTGACGGGCCAGCCCGCCTTTAGTGCTTCAGGCCGGGACAGTGCTCGGTAATAGACTGGCCCCATTTGGGGGAACCGGGCTTCTCCGTGCCAGCACCAGTCTATTCAAGTGCTAAAACTTAAAGCAAATGTACCTGAAGCTACAGTCCCTTTAAGACTCCTGAGCCCCATCAACTTCTATGGATGGTTTATTATAGCTTTCTCTGCATGAGCCCTTACCGAAATACCACGCACGTTATTTTTTCCTCCAAAGATGATATCTCGTGCTTTCGCATAGCGTCTCTCCAATTACACATTAAATGTCAAGACCTGACAGACCCCAAAACAAAGCGTCGGTATTTTTACAGTCATCAGAATCTTTCATCAGGAAATGATTGGAAGCTCCGGCCGGCAATCTGCACCTGACATTTCTCCTGCATATAATAGAAATATATTTTCCATTTTAAATTCCCAGCTAATGCATCTTTTATGCCTCGGCAGCCACAATGTGTGAAATGTATTACAGATCCTTTTTTTTTTCCGTCTTCTTCTTCTTCTACAAAACAGAATGGCACCAATTAAATGATTTTTGCAGCCTGTCCTTAATCCGGCAGGAATGATTATCCCAGGAAACAGCAAGGACTCTAATTGACACGTAGTATCTGCAAAATATGTCTTTTGCCGGCTCCCCTGTCAAAGGCACATTGATATGTTAATACTTAAAGCTGGCTGAATCACATCATAAAAGGGAAACTTCTGGAAATTAAATTATTTCGGCTTCGGTCTCTAGAAATCGAATGATCTCAGCGTATCTAAGGCTGAGGTGCTACACTATGGATGAGCAATCAGCCATGCCGGTGGGTTACCGCGGCAACAACTCCACTCGTCCTCCCGATTGCGTAAAACGGTAAAGACGATAGCAACGTGAAACACTCTTTGCAGGTTGACAAGTGGAATCCACTCCAGGACCATCTTGGCGGCGTGAAGTGGAGGCTATTCATTTACATAACTTACATTTTGACGAATGAGCTTATTACCCGCTGTAGAAACACTGGATTATTGCTACAATTGTATCTTGAAAAGAAAAAAGAAAATTATGGAAATGTATTTTAATACTTTGAAGCACATTTCATTAAACCTGAATATGTTTAGAGATGGGAATGTAAAATTATTTTATATTGAAATTTTATACGCTGTATCCGTCCAATCTACTCGTATTCACTCCCTCCATGGACTCCTTTACAGGCTCAAATTGGTCTAGTCCCTTACCACCCGATAACAGAAATTACAATAATGGCAAGAACAACAAAGTCCACCTGCTCCATCGACTCCAAGTAGTAGAGTGCGTTAAATGGGAAAGGCTGCTTCTATTACCACCTTGTTACAGAACTAATAGGTGTCTTAAAAATTTACTTTATTAAGGGAAAAGTAAGAGATCACGGGGGCTTCGACACCCGTATCCCCCACCCATCTCCGTATCGGGACCTTGGCTTCTTTGGTATGGAGCCGCTAGAGAGAGCCGAGTAAGCTGGAAGAGTGCTTACTCAGCTGTTTCCAGGGTCTCCATAGAAAGGAATAGAGCCGCGAGTCACGTGCTGGACCCATGGCTATATTCATAACAAAAAAGTCCATCCCACTATCTATTACTTTCCTCTATTCTGTCGATAGTAAAAAAAATTATTTTTTTTTTCCTGACAACCTCTTTAAAGTTAAGCTGCTGGTTTACTTCAAGGCAGGGGGGATTTTCCTTCCCCTCCAAAAAATGTTCGAAGTGATCAGGAATTGGGAGCAAGGTAGCAGGTAGGTTTTTATATATAGGCACAGACAGGTACGGTCTACCCAAAAGATGGCCATATACCTTCAACAGCTGCTTGCTGAATATGTGTTTGAGCAACAGCTATGTCTCCTGACCCACCAATACAGATGGCAGCTTGGCTCGGCCGTGAGTTCATGTAGTCATGTAATCGAAATAGAGAGGGGGATTAAACCACCTCTAGACACCCATGGCAGCAGAATCTAGTATTGAAATTTCCTCCAATATCCTGTGTCCAGAGTAAGAAGGGTCAAAAACCCATTAGACTGCTGCTTGGTCCCACTAAAATCGTCAGGTTGGGTGAGTTTTTGTTTTTGAGTATCGGGGCCTTAGGTTGCCTTTAGAGTGAACTGTCAGGAGCTTTTGGGCATATATGTGGAGACCGAGGGGTTTAGGAACTCCTTTGTTCAGGTATAGTGAGCGTTAGGAGACTTTTGGATGACTTTAAGCTTAGATAGGATAGTTTCTGACTTTGGGTTTCTTAGAGAGCTTTAGGCAGTGGTGACAGGAAGAACCACTAGAGGGGCACTATCCATACAGTACTGTTTTCTGCTGGAGAGGGTCTTGACAATGTTGTCTAAGTTGCAGTTAATTTAATAGAGGAAGAGATGACCAGTGCTCACAGTAAAGATCTGCCCTTGCTGAGACACGTGGAGCACTTGGCACCAACAGGAAGACATAAAGATGAGATTACCCTCTCAGTAGGCCGGTTCCCTTAGGTGTAGCCGCACCTCTGATGTTTTAGGAGTGCATGGTTATGCAGGCAGGAACATGGCTAGAAACAGACAGCTGTCTAGATATTGGTGTGCTCTGGCCAGCGGCTCGGCCTCTAGAAGAAGACACTGGTACAGGAAGAGTCTAGTGTAGTCTCAGGTACAGCAAGAACAAACTCAGAAGAGAACACACACAGGATTGCACTAACCCCCCTTATATACTACAGGATAGGTTTCCCATTGGTGGAGACAACCTGAGGTTGCCTGAGGAAACCTCGGGCAGAACAACTCCACAAGCAGAAAGTTATGTGCAGAAAATCATGTATATGCCATCATGTACATGTATATGAGACTATCCTGACCAGGCGTAGACAAGGTTGACCCAAGTGACGGTTACCCCACGTTTGGGTTTAGCATAGCATCTTCTGAAAAGTCTCTTTCTGGAACAACTATAGCTGTAGCTTAGTCTTTCTCCAACTCTACTACTGGCTAGAAGACCTAAGACTAATCTCTCCCACCAAGAGCTAACTAACTTAAAATAGGGGTGACTGGGTCTAACCTGGTATAAGTGGAGACAGTGTAGGAGAAAAGAGAGGGAAGAAGTGTAGTTGGTGGGTTGTTTGTGATGTACCTGCACCAGGGATTCGTCAAACAGTAAACAGAAAAGAACAGGAGTTAACTCATTACCTTTAGCTACTGTACGCTCACAACAAACAGGGGAAAGTGAGACACCAAGTGGTGATGGTGTGAAAAGTCACCCACCATCCCAGAGGGTGAACACACCTGTAAAGGGACACTACATACACACTTGACCCTTAGCAGTACTTCAGCATATGCTTGGTGTAAGGGAATAACAGACATAGTAAAAGATACAGCAATGCAGTTTAACATCCTTCATAAGATACAATTTCCCTGTAGACCTGAAATAAAAGATAGCTCTATGCAGACATACAAAGCAATTTAGAGTTTCAGAGCCAAGACTAACAATAATTCTGCTTAGCAGGTGCTCACAAGTGAGTGTTTACTGAAAAAGACCAGGCTTAAAGTGTCACTGTCATTTAATTTTTTTTTGCTGAAAACAATAGTACAGGCGATTTTAAGAAACTTTGTAATTGGGTTTATTAGCCTAAAAATGCATTTTTATCATGAAAAAGCAGTTTGAAGCTCTCCCCCCTGTCTTCATGGTTCTCTTATGGAGAGGGGAGGGGTTGAGAGAGATGAATCACCAAAACAGGACAACAAAGAGTTAATTTATAGCTACATCACCAGGATATCTCCTCTGAAGTCAGCACTGACCTGACCTCTGAATACGTGTCTCACACAGGTCCCGCTGTGTAATCCTTTGTTCTTTGCTCTCTTTTGCCGACTAATCTCCCTCCTCTCTCCATAGGTCACACAGGGCCCGACTGATGTAAAAGAGTCGAGATTTCCTGATAATGAGCAGTGAATGAGAGAGAGGAGGGAGGGGGGGGGGGCTGGGGAAAGTCTTTTTGAATGCAGATAATGGCAGATTTGCCTAATAAAAACAATTACAAAGTTTATTAAAATCGCCTGGAGTATTGATTTCTGCAAAAAAAACAAAAAAAAAAACGACAGTGACACTTTAACCCCTTAGTGACCGCCATGCTGCCTTTTCACGGCGGTCACTAATGGGCTCTATTCCGATGCGTACGCCTTTTAACGGCGGCGCATCGGAATAGATCTGCGGCTCCGCGGGGGTTAAAATCTCCCTGCTCTCAGCTGCCGGAGGTAGCTGAGAGCTGGGAGAAGACACGGGGGGCCGCGGTGAGCGGTCCCCGGCAACGCCATCGTCGTTATTCACGGAATAACGGCGATCGCATTAAAATGAATGGCGGCTGTGTCATACAGCATTTTTTTCGCCAGCTATTTTTGGTCAGTGGCGATAAAAATGCTGTGGGACAGGTCCCCTCACCTGTCCTGGTGTCATGGCCGCCGGCAATCTTCAGGGGGGAGGCCCCCCTCCCCTCTGGGCGCCAAAGAAAACAAAATGGCGAACACATGCGCTGTAAGCTATGAGACAGAGCTGCCTGTCATCTCCTGTCTCATAGCAACAGGGGAGGGACCAATCTGATTGGTCCTTCAGCAAATGTTGACTGTGATATACCTATCACAGTCATCATTTGCCCTGTGTTAGTAAACACAGCACAGGTCTTGTGCTGTGTCTCTCCCTTCTCTCCCTGTAGTTGATCTAGGAGAGAAGAGAGAGATACTACAAGACCTGTGCTGTGTAAAAGTCTCACACAAGCACAGAACACATTCTGCGTCGCCCCTGTCCGCCGCCGTGACCCCTGTCCGTTGTTCCTGTCTGATCGCCCGTGTTAGTCACCCCCGTCCGTTTATAGTGTCTGATTGCCCCTGTCAGTCACTTTTGTCTGTTGTCAGTGTCTGATCGCCCCTGTCAGTCACTCCTGGCCACCGCCGTCCGTTGTCGGTGTCTGATAGCCCCTGTCAGTCACTCCTGTCCATCACCGTCCGTTGTTAGTGTCTGATAGTCCCTGTCAGTCACTCCTGTCCATCACCGTCCGTTGTTAGTGTCTGATAGCCCCTGTCAGTCACTCCTGTCCGTTGTCAGTGTCTGATCGCCCCTGTCAGTCACTCCTGTCCATCAGTGTCCGTTGTTAGTGTCTGATAGCCCCTGTCAGTCACTCCTGTCCATTGTCAGTGTCTGATAGCCCCTGTCAGTCACTCCTGTCCATCACCGTCCGTTGTTAGTGTCTGATAGCCCCTGTCAGTCACTCCTGTCCATCACCGTCCGTTGTTAGTGTCTGATAGCCCCTGTCAGTCACTCCTGTCCATCACCGTCCGTTGTTAGTGTCTGATAGCTCCTGTCAGTCACTCCTGTCCGTTGTCAGTGTCTGATCGCCCCTGTCAGTCACTCCTATCCATCAGTGTCCGTTGTTAGTGTCTGATAGCCCCTGTCAGTCACTCCTGTCCATTGTCAGTGTCTGAACCCCCACTTCACATATATATTTTATTTTATAGTTTTTTTTTCTGTTGCTGGTAAAAGTAAAATGTCCAGCAGATCACACAGTGCAGAGCAGGCGTACGCCATGCTATGCTCTGGGAGTGGGAGTGAGACTGACACTGCGTCAGATCCAGAATTTTTTCCGGATTCTGACGCCAGTGGCAGCAGTTCAGAGGAGTCTGTCCCTGCTAGACCCCGTATGGCGCCCGCAGCTGCAGTGGAGGTGTCGCAGCCTGGCCCCAGTCGTGTCCCTAGGGAAAGGGGTGTCAATAGAGCAAGTAGCGTCCCTGTCAGCTTTTGGGATCCTGCCACTTCCTTCTCTCCCCAAATCCCCCCATTCACTGCCACGCCTGGGATCAACAGGGATGTCAGCAATTTCTACCCTGTTGATTTTTTTTATTTATTTGTGGGTGATGAGGTCCTAGGACTTATTGTCGAGCAGACAAATTTATACGCTCGGCAATACATCACCCAGAAGCCCACCTGCACCTATGCAACATCCTGGAGGCCCACAAGTGTCGCTGAAATAAAAAAGTTTTTGGGCTTGACGCTTCTGATGGGTGTAGTGAAAAAGCCCTCCATACGCAGCTACTGGAGTGTCCGGGCTACCCATAGCACCCCTGTATTCGCAGCAATCATGTCCCGCACCCGCTATGAGACCCTGATGCGTTTCATGCACTTTAATGACAAGGCACAGTGCCCCCCAAGAAATGACCCAAATTTTGACCGTCTCTACAAATTAAGACCCCTATTATCCCTCCTCCAACAAACCTTCCTCACTGTGTACACCCCTGACAAGCAGCTGGCAGTGGACGAGTCCCTTATGAATTTCAAAGGCCGCCTTTCCTTCCGCCAGTTCACACCATCTAAGCGGGCACGCTACGGCGTGAAGGTGTATAAGGTGTGTGAGAGCCCCACTGGCTACACCTGTAATTTTTTTATTTATGAAGGCAGGGACCGCCAGCTAAACCCCCCAGACTGCCCAGACACAGTTGGCGTCAGTGGGAAAATTGTGTGGGAGCTGATGGTGCCTTTTCTGCACAAAGGCTACCATCTCTACACTGACAATTTTTATTCTAGTGTCCCACTCTATAAATTGCTGCACGCTGCGAATACAGGGGCCTGTGGGACAGTCCGAAAAAGCAGGGTAGGACTCCCACCTGAATTGCTGTCCAGGCGGGTAGAAAGGGGGGCATCATTTGCGCTGGCAAGTGAAAACCTGCTCGCTGTCAAGTGGCATGACAGAAAGCAGGTCTTCATGATCACCACCCTGCACGCAGACACCTCAGTGGTGGTAAGGGGGAGGGGGGCCACCACTGACAGCACAAAACCTGCCTGTGTCTGGGAGTACAATCGATTTATGGGTGGTGTGGATTTGTCCGACCAGGCGCTGCAACCATACCTGGTGAAGCGCAAAACCAGAGCCTGGTACAAGAAAGTGGCAGTCTACCTTATTCAGACTGCCACCTACAACGCTTTCGTTGTATTTCAGAAGGCACAGGGGGGCGCTCACATTCTTACAATTTCAGGAGGAGGTGATTGAGCGCCTCCTGTTTGATTCCCCTGCCCCTCAGGAGTCCTTTGAGTCTGAGGACGTGCTCAGACTCACAGAGCGCCACTTCCCACACCCTGTCCCTGCCACTGCCACCCGAAGGTACCCCCAAAAAAGATGCAAAGTTTGTAGAAAGAACGGAAGGAGGAGTGATTCCCGTTTTTATTGCCCCACATGTCCATCCCAACCAGGCCTCTGTATTCACCCCTGCTTTGAAGTTTATCATACCGTGGGCCACTACTAAATTTATTTCTGAGACGCCAAAAAGAGTGGGGGGGTGATTCTT
Organism: Dendropsophus ebraccatus; assembly: GCF_027789765.1. NCBI lineage: Eukaryota > Metazoa > Chordata > Amphibia > Anura > Hylidae > Dendropsophus > Dendropsophus ebraccatus. Next base: position 179,598,235 of record NC_091456.1, read on the forward strand.
TATACGGACTAATTTTTTTTATAATTTATGTTTTATTTTGTGGTTTATTTCAGGAGATGCATTTTTTTTTCTGCACTGAGAAAAAATGCCAAGGTTGGGAGGGAGGGAGGATTCATTTCAGGGAACAATTTCTTTATCATTTCTCTTTTATTTTGTGGTTTATTATTTATGGAGAGGTATTCATTTTACAATTTTCTTCACTGGGAAATAAAAACCCCATAAGGTTCGGAGGGAGGGTTCTTTTCAGGGATCAATTTCTATATCATTTTTCTTTTATTTTGTGGTGTATTCTTTCAGGAGAGGTATTATATTTTTTTGTCAAAATGGCATTTAATAATTTTAAGTGCTATCCACACAATTCTTGTACTGTCATCAGTAATCTGATTCCACTCTCTGTTTCATGTACTTTTGTAATAGCACATAGGGACCCCCAAAAAGTGACCCTGGCTATGTTTGCCTAAATAAATTAAATTATTGATCACGCTCCTAAATTCCTTAATTCTTACACCCCTAATTTCCGTGCACCTTTTTGATGGCCAATTGTGCATTTTTTTTGACAATTAAAGGCAACATTACTTTTGAAAAGTGGCATTTGTGATTTGTGGCATTTGTGATCATTTGATCATCTTTCAACTGTTCTTATGACTATGTCCACCCACAGAAGTCTGTTATTTCCATTCCTAATACTGTATTCTCATATGGGCATTATTTTTTTTTTCTATTTTTTTTAAAGGCTATCTAATAATAAAGCTGTTCAATATCAATACATGATGGGCTTAAATACAAATTCTTCACTATGGGGACTAGTGATACTTTACTGTTCAGACAAATGGTAATGGACATGGTCTCTATATATTTTGAAAGTGATTGGTTGTTTTGTGCGCCTAACAGTTCCTACTTTCCCGGGCAGGGACCTGTTATGGTGTACCGCATCGCTTACCACATTCTTTCCTCATATAGGGATTGATGTGGCTACAGAGGTGTTGTATGACCAGTCGCTATAAAATAATAAACTTGTCTTCATAGCCCTACAAGTGTTCTTTCATATTTTGAAAAAAAAAGTCAAATTTTCCATACAGTTGGATCTTCCTCTTTTTTGATATATTGCCCTTCACTACAGAACTTTTTTTTTCCTGCTACATGTCTGACAAGAATGTTGTTCTTGATGTCATCAACGTGACACAAATGCAAGATTTCTGCTTCTGTGGCAAGACATAGTCATATTTACAGGTGTTTTAGGAACATGCCCCCTTAGGGGTACTCAGCCTTAATTCTCTACTTTTTGTTGCCAATAGGGATTTCACAATTTTTACACCTGTTGATTTTTAAAATTTGTTTGTTAATTTACCTGCTGTGCATTGATTTGGACCAAAATATATTCCCTACGGGGTCTATTTTCGAAAATGTGGTCATTTTGGGGGTTTCCTATTATTCTGGCAGCTCTATACCCCTCCAAATGAACAATGGGGCCAAATAGATTTTATTAAGCAAAATGGGTGCCCTAAAATCATTGGATCCCGCTGTGTGTCCAAACATTGAGTTAGGGCCACAATAGTTATATTTCTGAACTCAGAAGAAATGGGGCAATAAATAAGGGGGTGCCTTTTCTCCTCATCATGCATTTAGAAAGGTTAACATGTCTTTAAAGTGACACTAAGGGAAAAAAAAAGAAAATTTTGTCACTTTCACCTGCTTTGTGTTCATTTTTTTCAATACACTGTGGGGTTAAAATACTCACTGTACCCCTAGATGAATTCCTTAGGGGTCTAGTTTCCAAAATGGGGTCATTTTTTTTTTTTTTTTATTGTTCTGGCAGCTGAATACCTCTCCATAAGTACAGTGGGGCCTAATTGATTTTCAAGCTAAATTGGTGCTCTGAAAACCACTAGGTGCTCCCTTCATTTGGAGCCCTGCCGTGTGCCTAGACATTAACCTCTTAAGGACCCATGACGTACCGGCACGTCATGGATCACTGTCACTTAAGGACCCATGACGTACCGGTACGTCCGCCCTTTAAACGGGCGCCGCGGCCGGCCGGGTCCCGATCGGGGGAGATAGCCTGCTATAATACATAGCAGGCCATCTCTCCCTGTCGGCATGGAGGGTTGTTAACCCCCCCCATGCCGACGATCGCCGCTATTGGCTGATAAGCCCATAGCGGCGATCGGAACCTTTCCGGGCCATCGGTGGCCCGATGACCCGGAAAAAAATGGCGGTCGGTGCTGTCCGAGGACGGCACCGACCGCCATTACTGTAAAAAGTAATGGTGGTCACGGTACCACCGTCCCGATCGCCGTGAACGGCCGGCCAGCCGGCCGGCCGTTCACGGCGATCAAAGTCCCCACAAGTAATAAATACCTGCTCCGGACCCCTCAGCTAGGTAGCTGAGGGGTCCAGAGCAGGTATTTGTACATTACTCACCTGTCCCGGGGTCCTGATCGGCGTCTTCCGGGTTCCCGGCATCCTCTTCATCTTGTCGGGACTTCGGCTTCTTCCGTGAGTCCCGATCGGCTTGTTCCGGCTCCAGCGTCGTCTTTTTTCGTATTTTTCCGTCTCCAGCGTCGTCTATTTTCGGATCTTGCGCTCTGCTGCCCCCTAGCGGCTGATAAGTGTAATACACGTATCAGCCACTACAGGGATGTTCAGAATGTAGTAAAAAAAAAAAAAATTTTCCCAATTTTTTTTTTTTCTATTTTCCGCACCCTATCGCCGCTGAGTGTTGATCAGCATCGCACGAAAGTGCGCTGCTAATCAGCAACTCCTCCTTTTTGGCGTAGGGTGTTTTTTTTCTATATTCTACTGCCACGGTCTGCTGATAAGTGCCGAACATAAGTGCGGCATTTATCAGCAACACCATTTTTGGCGTAGGTTTTTTTTGTATACTTACTGTAAAAAACACGTAAAAAAACACTACATTACACCACACTACATTGAATAAAGTTTTACACTACACCACTACATACCCTATATACCAATCCCCATATAAAGATGGCCCCCAGGGTGTTTTCGGTATCGGACGCATACGTTATTATTGCCTCCGACACCGAAACAGCCAGTGAGGATGAATGGGGGGTCCTTTGTTCCTCCATTCACCCTCATCCTCCTCATCATCCAGTGACGTGTCTGGGGGTAGCGTAGCGTACGCTGCCCCCCAGACACGTCTTTTCTGCCAGTACCGTAAGAGATCACGGTATGGTGTGAAATTCTACAAACTCTGTGAGAGTACCTCAGGGTACACTTACAGATCCAGGGTACGTGCACACTGCGGAATGGCGAAGGATAACCCTTCGTGCATTCCGCAGCTGGCACCCGCCGGCGGACTGATGCAGGGGCGCGTCTCCGCCCGTGTCATAGACTCTATCCTATGCATGGGCGGATTCCATCATCCGTCATTCCATCAACACGTTGGACGCAGAGCGGAATCCGGCTGTGCATAGAATGGAGTCTACGACACGGACGGAGACGTGCGCCTGCATCAGTCCGCCGGCGGGTGCCAACTGCGGAATGCACAAAGGGTTATCCTTCGCCATTCCGCAGTGTGCACGTACCCTTAGAGTGTATGAAGGAAGGGACACTCGAATCCAGCCCCCAGATGCCCACTCCCCCCCCCCCCCATCCTCGGAGTTAGTGGGGACATCGTCCGGGAACTGATCTTCCCACTGCTGGATAAAGGTCACCACCTGTACGGGGATAACTTTTATACCAGCACCCCCCTCCTCTGGTCCCTCGCTGCCTGAGCTACTGTAGCTTGCGGCACGATCCGAACATATCAGAAGCAGTAATAGCGCCCTAATATTTAGCAGCCATGGAGCGGACCCAGCGCTTCTGGATATGAAGGACCCCGTATCGCACCAGGACAACATTCTCCAGGTGACGTCCCCCACACTGGAGAAAGGGAGACCCCAGAAGAAGTACAGAGTGTGGGGTAACAGGGGGATCAGGAAGGACAACATTTTCCAGTGTGACACCTGTCCTGATCCCCCCGGCCTCTGCATACTGGATCGCTCCAAGGCGCACCACACGTCACTGGGGTTCTACATTATCTAAATTCTGTCCCTTATTCCTATTTCAGGGGTCACGTTGATCCAGGGATTATTCTGATCGCCATTATGGAGTCGGGAAGGAATTTTTCCCCTGTGATGAGGCTACTGTCGTCTGCCTCACGAGGGTTTTTTTTGCCTTCCTCTGGATCAACACAGGTTGAATTTGATGGACACCTGTCATTTTCAACCTTATAAACTAATAATTGGCCCAATACCCCCAAATAAATTAGAATTGTCCCTTTTCCCCAGCTAAGTAGGTATGGCCGCCATTCCCATTAGAGGATGCCATGATGCAATTACAAAGCCTCTGTGCGGCCAGGACAGTAGAAACCCCCCACAAGTGACCCCATTCTGGAAACTACACCCCATAAGGAATCTAACAAGTGGGGCAGCGGGTATATGGCCCCCTGGTGACGGCCACATTTGGGACGTGAAAATGAAAAAAATGGTATTTTTTATTTTCACGGCACATGTTCTACACATGTGCCCATCACTAGTGGGGTCCATATGCTCACTGCACCCCTTGTTAGATTCCTTATGGGGTGTAGTTTCCAGAATTGGGTCACTTGTGGGGGGTTTCTACTGTTCTGGCAGCACAGGAGCTTTGTAATTGCGACATGGCCTCCATCCCCCATTCCAGCCTCTAAATGGCGCTCTGTCCTTTTGGTGACTTGCCCTGTGCCCATATGGCAAATTATGTCCACATGTGGGGTATTTTCGTACTCAGGGGAAACTACCCTACACGTTTTGTGTTCATTTTCTTTTTTAACCCCTTGTGGAAATGGAAAAAAATCAAGGCTAGACCAACATTTAGTGTAATTTTTTTTTAATTTTTACTCTAAATCATTGATCTTGTCTTGATTTTTTCATTTTCACAAGGGGTTAAAAGATAAAAAAAACACAATGTGTAGAGCAATTTCCCCTGAGTACGGAAATACCCCACATGTGGACATAAAGCGCCATGCGGGTGCAGGGTAAGCCTCCAAAGGGAAGGTGCGCCATTTTGGTTTTTGAAGGCTGGATTTGGATGGAATGGATTTCGAGGGGCCATGTTGCATTCAAAAGGCCCCTGTGTTGCCAAGACAGTTAAACCCCCCACAAGTGACCCTATTATGGAAACTACACCCCTCAAGGAATGTAACAAGGGGTGTAGTCAGCATATGGACCCCACTGGTGACGGGCACAAATGTGGAACAATGTGGCGTGAAAATGAAATATTAAATTTTTTACACTATAATGTTGGTCTAGCCTTGAATTTATCATTTTCACAAGGGGTTAAAAGAGAAAAAAAAACACAAAATGTGTAGAGCAATTTCCCCCGAGTCCGTAAATACCCCACATGTGGACATAAAGCGCCATGTGGGCGCAGGACAAGTCTCTGAAGGGAAGGAGCGCCATTTGGATTTTAGAGGTTGGATTTGGCTAGAATGGATGATGAACGCCATGTCGCATTTACAGAGCCCTTGTGCTGCCAAAACACTGTAAACCCCCCACAAGTGACCCCATTCTGGAAACTACACCCCTCAAGGAATCTAACAAGGGGTGCAGTGAGGATATGGACCCCTGGATGACGGGCACATTTGTGCCATGAAAGTGAAAAAATGAAAATTTTCACTTTCACGTCACATTTTTCCACATTTGTGCCCGTCACCAGTGGGGTCCATATGCTCACTGCACCCTTTGTTAGATTCCTTGAGGGGTGTAGTTTCCAGAATGGGGTCACTTGTGGGGGGTTTCCAGTGTCTTGGCAGCACGAGGGCTCTGTAAATGCGACATGGCCCTTGAAATCCATTCCAGTGAAATCCAGCTTCCAAAAGCCAATTGGCGCTCCTTCCCTTTGGAGGCTCGTCCTGCGCCCGCTTGGCACTTTATGTCCACATGTGGGGTATTTCCGTACTCGGGAGAAACTGCGCTACATGTTTTGTGTTTTTTTTTTCCTTTTATCCCTTTGTGAAAATGAAAAATTGAAGGCTAGAACAACATTTTAGTGTAAAAAATACTTTAGTCTTTTTTCAAGCCATATTGTTTGGAAAATCTGTGAAGCACCTGTGGGGTCCAGATGCTCACCGCACCCCTTGTTACATTCCTTGAGGGGTGTAGTTTTCTAAATGGTGTCCCTTTAGGGGTGTTTTTTAGGTTTTGGCACCCCAGAGCCTCTGCCAACCTGAAGTGGTACAGTCAAAAATGACCAAAAATAACGGAGCCATTGAAATTCACTAGGCGCTCCCTTATATCTGAGGCTTGTGGTTGCGTCAAATAGCGCAATAGGGCCACATATGGGGTATTTCTATAAACTGCAGAAATGGGGCAATCAATATTGGGGTGCATTTCTCTGGTAATAGGTTTATAATTATGAAAAATATTGGATTACAATAAAATCTCTGCACAGAAAATTAAAATTTTCAAATTTCTTACACACTTAGCTTTTATTTCTGTGACTCCCCTAAAGGGTTAAAAAACTTTCTGGATGTGCTTTTGCAGAGTTTAGGGGGTGCAGTTTCTGAAATGGGGTGCTTCGTGGGGCTTTCTAACACACAGTCCCCTCAAATACACTTTAAACCTGAACAGTTCCCTAAAAATATCTGATTTTGAAATTTTACAGAAAATTTGGAAATTTGCTGCTAATGTTTTAAGCTTCCTATTGTCTAAAAAAAATGAAATATAGTTTAATAAATGCCGCCAACATAAAGTAGACATGTTGCTAATGCTATTTAATATATAATTTATGTGGTATAACCACTTTCTGTATAAGCAGAAAAGTTTTAAAGTTGGAAAAATGCATTTTTTCACAATTTTTCACGCTATTTTGGGTTTTTTCATAAAGATTCGTTATAAGTATCGACTCCAATTTACAAGAAATGTGAAGTACAATATGTCACGAGAAAACAATCTCAGAATCAGCCGGATAGGTAAAAGCATCCCGAAGTTATTAATGAATAAAGTGACACTGGTCAAATTCATAAAATTTGCTCCGGTCCTTAAGGCCATTTCAGGCCCGGTCCTTAAGGGGTTAACTTGTAAACTTGAGAAAGGCCACCTTATATTTGTCGGCCGAAACGCGTCGTGATTTTAATAAATATTCCCTTCATGAAATAACCACTTTTACCTGTGGCTTACTGGACATCTGCGCTCTATACAAGCCGGGACTACACATGGTCCCAAAGCCTGCTTCGGCCGGCATATCTTATTAGACATTAAGTTAGGGGCACAATGGTCATATGTCTTAACTCATGGGGCAATAAATTAGGGGGTGCATTTTGTCATTATCATGCATTTAGAAGGGATAACATGTCTTCAAAATGACACATAGAAAAAAGAAAGCAAGAAATTTATTTCATGTTCACTTGCTTTGCGTTAATTTTGTCCAAACACTGTGGGGTTAACATACTCACTCTACCCCTAGATGAATTCCTTATGGGGTCTAGTTTCCAAAATGGGGTCATTTGTGGGGGTTTTCTATTGTTCTGAAACGTATGAGCCTCTGAAACTTGGCTTGATGCAGGGAATAAAATGCAATTCACAATTTTTAAAAAGTATGGTTAATTTTGTACGTTCTCAAATTTGAGTATTTTTTTATTTTTTTTCCCAAAACGAATGCCAAAGGAAACAGATAGAAATATATGTATGATAAAAAAAAATTCTACAGAAATTACATATATAAGTGGAATATTACAGTTAAAAGTTGAAAAAAATGCTTTTTTAATCTATTTAAGAAAATTATATCAAAGTTTTTTTACTGCTGGGATAAAGTACAAGATGTGACAAAAAAACAATCTTAAAGCCGCTTTGATGTATGAAACCGTTATAGAGTTATAAGCAGATTAAGTGAACCATACCAGATTTCCAAAATTTGGTCTGGTCATTAAGGCCCAAATGGGCTTGGTCCCTAAGGGGTTAAACTGACTAGCAGAGCTAGCAGACACAACCTCTCCCTTCTTTGGCCAAGGTCAGAATATATTGGTTTGTTCTAGCCCAATGGGGAAAGAGGATTGGACTTGAATACTTCTCCTACAGCTTGTTTGGGAAGTCTTGTGAGGTCATGTGACCTAACTCTTATACACTTATGTCTTGGCCTGGGGCACTGGTCACAAATGTTATGTGCAGCTGATGGGCTCTGTTTTTTTTTTGGGCACGTTTGTGATAGTACCCACACCCAGAAACATGGGCACCGGACCTTGGTAAAACTGGTGTAAGGTGCAGGTTTAGGGTGCGGAGCAAGAGGTAACAGAGTCTGGCACTTAAACAGGAGTTTACTTGTGACAACTTCAGTGCAATACACAGTACACGGAAACAACTGCTCACAGGTGCTAGTGTAAAAAATACAGAGTGTAGATTGTAACGTTAGGGTAGGGGCTGAATAGGAGCCCTTGCCTATATAGTATCAGTACTCTGCCAGGATTTGTGTTGAAACTGCTTGAAGAAGAACTTCTCGTACTCACATTTAGATTTAGGTATTTCTGACCACATTCTGCTTGCACAATTTCAGAGACCGCTATGTAAGGTAGTACATGTCCTTGGTCTCTGTCTTTAGGTTAAGCTCCCACTGAAGATTTCCCCAAGTGCATGAGCATGTGTCAGTAAGGTGCCTCAATTCTTAACATCTTTGACTTACTGGGGATCAGTCCCTCTGCCTTTTCCTTAGGGGGTGACTGTCCTGACTGAAGAATCCTCGGCATAGGCAAGGGTTGGTCCTTGTCTTCTGGTTACCCCACTTCTGAAGCTTAGCACTGCATACTGGCTATTAGTCTAGCCTTAACTGAGCACTTCTCTCTCTTTTCTGGCTAGAACACAACTCCCCTGCACTACTGGAACTAAGGGGATAAGAGTGTAAGAACAGGGTAGAGTGAAAGCACCTGTGATTGGTCAAACATGGCTAAAACTTGTAGGACTGCAGCTGTGCACAAGGGAGAGTGAGACACCTAGTGGCTGGAGTGGAGAACACATCTGTCAGTACTAGGTGTGACACCTGAGAGAGAGAAACTCTGACAGGCAGTTAAAATTTAGTGACCCCTGTACACTACACTTACATATGATACACCAGAGGTGAGAGAACAGAAAGTATAAACCATTGCATATGCATATACCTCAGTGTATCCACATATTAAGCAGTATAAAGAAACACTGTATATGTTTAGACTCAAAGTACACATACTGGCCTATATAGAGTAAGATGAATATTCTGCGACACTACAATCTATATATTTCAGCAGAGAGAAGATCATTTACTTCTGGCTAGTGCACATGGCCGCTTGTCCAGCTAGTTAGCCATGTAGCTGTAGTTTCTCTAAGTATTCAGAAGTTTGTTAAATCCCTAGCCAGGTAAAGAATCCCAAAATTGTCTGCAAGAAGAGCACGCTACATGCAGATTCTAGTATCCTGTCTCTAAATGCCTCTGAATCATCTCCTAAACCTATGTGAAGCAAGTGCAAGCCACCATTTTCCTGTCCAGTTATACTTTTTTTAAATTTGTTTTTGGAGACCAGGGTTGGAGAAATTGCTCAAGGGTCTTCTGGCATTGCTGTCCTCTATTAGGCCTCCCATTAGAGACAGTGCTGATTGGCTTCCATGCAGGTGATCATGCTCCTGCATACGTTACTCATGGTATTGTGTGACAGATCTGCAGCATTCTCCTGTGAGTACAATTGTTCTCTTCTCAAATGCCAGCAAGCCAAACTGTGAAGACCCTTGTCAGAAGAATCTAGTCTAATTGGGCTGTGATTCCTTTAGGTTTATTTGTAAACAATACTAACCAAGCTACACATTCCTTATAAAGTGCCTTACAGCTACACTCTTGAGTCAACCTACTGTCCTCTGTGATCTTAAAGGGAAAGGGACCAAAATTACTTACTTTCAACCATATTGGTTATTTTGATTTTTGCACAAGAACTGATCAGTAGAATTTGAAATTGTTTTACGTAATCCTAGTTTCAGAAGTCATTCACCTTCACTTTGTATCACTGAAATAGCTTATAGAAAAAAGAGTGTGTGTTACATAGGGTATCATAATGCGGTGTACCCCCGGAGGTGTTACATCGGAAGGACGGCTGATCACTTTCTAGGTGTTGTAGTGTGACGCCACTCCTGTGGTGGATGAGTGAGATACGGCTGGACCTTATTGTGCTGTCACATGACGCCAGTGCGAGGTGAGCACACAGGTGTGATGGGATGCCTGCATTTAGGATGTAAGGCCGGTTGTACCCTTTTCCCCTGTGGTCAGTATCCTGCTGCGTTGCTACCGGGTCCCTTGGAGTAATGTCACGGATAAGATAGTCACCGGTGGCTAGAGCAGTGTAGTGACCCTCCCAGATAGTAGGACCCGCCACCCACAGAAAGGTTGCGGTGTAGGTGCTGTGCAGATTGTGACAAATAATCACAGACTCTGAGATAACGTTGAGTTGGTTTACTACTTGCAAAGGTGCAGCAGGTAATACAGAAAGACTTTGATATACAATTGACAAAAGTTCCAAAACAGACTTGAACATACGACCACCATATCTGTGAGATAAGTGCTGAGTAGGAGATAGTTGTGTTGGTAGAGTTGTGCTGAGATAGAGTAGCAGAGAGGAGGATGCCGTGAGAGTCTCAACCCATGTAGGAATGTGCTCTGCCGGGATGTTGGAGGTTATACTTGTAGAAGAAGAAGAACACCTGTGCCTGTGTAAGTGCTGTATTGGCCTTTCCTTTAGTCTTCACACCACCTTATGCTCACTAGCGTTGACTGAACCATACTAATGGGTGACACAGGTCCCAGACCTTGTTACCTGGGCTGAGCGGAATGCTGAGGGTTCCCTGCTGACACCCGCGCTGCGCGATGGAGTTCATAGGCTTACTGCAACTTTGCTCCACCTGGATAAGTTCCTGGCTCTGTGGCTCTATAGTGAATACAGTCCTGCTCTGTTACTTCTCCTAGTCCACAGCGTGGGTTGAGGTTATCTGTTGGCTGGTCCTCTCCTAAGAGGTTTAACACTGCATAGTGCTTTGTGTAAGTACATAAGGGAAAGTTGGTGACAGCGTGGTGTCCTGTGTCCTACCCATGCAGGGTACTGACTAAGACTGAACGACGCTTCCTCTTTCCCGCGTGGCTCACTTCCTACGCAGTGTGTAGGGCGCGCTGTGATTGGGTAAAAAGAGTGCAACAGAAGAAGAGAGAGGAGAGGGGATAGGATAGAAGAAACAGAAATCCTACTGGTTCACAGATTCTGGTACACATAACGACAATAACCCTTTGCGATCCTTTAGCTGTGCAGCTACCATACATCAATACATAATACAGCGACATCTAGTGGTCAACTCTTAATACTACTTTGGCTTGTAATAAGACCACAAAAAGTACAGACTTTTGCGAAGGGTGCAGACAATAATAACACCGCTAGTGGGACACCACAATAACATCACCACCCATTTCACAACGCACCACTGCATCCAGCTAGCTTTCCGCTACACCACCTGTTGCAGCCACTCATGCTCACCACAAAAGGTTTAGTTATCCTGACACAATCCCTTTAAGACAAAGGCACTTGTGCAATTCATATACATCTTAGGCGCTTTAGGTTGGATGCTTTATATATTGTACATACACGCACTTGACTTCTCCAAAACATTATCCCATTGGGTTTGTTGTCATCACTATGACTTCTCCACTTAGTGATACATTGTATTATATAATAAAGAGAAGCAATAAAATTACACTTTGTAATAAATTAACAAACAAGGATTTCATTATCCGGCTTTGTTCTCCATAAATTACTGTACATCTTGTCAAAACTGCTCTACAGGTTTTTTTTTTTTATGTGTTTTTATTCCTTTTCTCCTGGGTTTAAACAATTATCTCCTCAGATAATTATCAGATATAATTGCTGGCAATTCACACATACATGAGCGGCTAAATACCTATTGTTTTGAAGTCTAGGTTTAAAAGATGTTCCCCTAAACACAGTCAAGACGATCATACAAACCGTAGGGAACCTTCACCGGTAATTGTATCCGGCAGAGTCACTTATTCAGCTCAAGAAACTCTTACATACTGATATATTAGTTATGTAAACTCATCCAGTTATTGGAGGGTTCAAATCCCCATCTGACTGCAAAGGCTCCAAAAACTACCAATCCTGCTAAGGAAAGGTAAAAAAAAAATCACTACTACAAACTATCTATCTGTCATCTCTTTCTTTCTTTCTTTCTTTCTTTCTCTTTCTTTCTTTCTTTCTTTCTTTCTTTCTTTCTTTCTTTCTTTCTTTCATCTGTTATCTATCTGTCTATCTATCTATCTATCTATCTATCTATCTATCTATCTGTCATCTCTTTCTTTCTTTCTTTCTTTCTTTCTTTCATCTGTTATCTATCTGTCTATCTATCTATCTATCTATCTGTCATTTCTTTCTTTCTTTCTTTCTTACTTTCTTTCTTCTATCTATCTGTTTTCTATCTGTCTATCTATCTATCTATCTATCTATCTGTCATCTGTCATTTCTTTCTTTCTTTCTTTCTTTCTTTCTTTCTTTCTTTCTTCTATCTGTTATCTATCTATCTATCTATCTATCTAAAAACAGGAGAAAGCCGCACATCCAAAAGTGCATGAGGCGGGTGCTGCACGGAGTCAGTCCCTTGGCTCGGGGATCCCCAAGAAGTTTCTTTCTTTCTTTCTTTCTTTCTTTCTTTCTTTCTTTCTTTCTTTCTTTCTTTCTTTCTTTCTTTCTTTCTTTCTTCTATCTATCTATCTGTTATCTATCTATTTGTTATCTATCTATCTATCTATCTATCTATCTGTTATCTATCTATCTATCTATCTATCTATCTATCTCCTATCTATCTATCTCCTATCTATCTATCTATCTATCTATCTATCTATCTATCTATCTATCTATCTCCTATCTATCTATCTTCTATCTATCTATCTATCTATCTATCTCCTATCTATCTATCTATCTATCTATCTATCTATCTATCTATCTATCTATCTATCTCCCATCTATCTATCTATCTATCTATCTATCTATCTATCTCCTATCTATCTATCTATCTATCTATCTTTCTGTCTCCTATCTATCACCACATGTACCTATGAAGCTTATGTTAGCAATGAATACCTTGAAATTTTGGGACGTTCAATTATTAAAGTAGAGAAGAAAGCTGGGGTTACCACTGGATTTTTAGGCCCAGCCCAAAGCTTAGGGCTCAGAACAGTCTCCTCATCACTCTAGAAAGGGGTACTCGGTGAAAAGTTGTATTTTATTATTTCAAATCATCTGGTGTCAGAAAGTTAAATAGATTTATAATTTACTTCTATTTCAAAATCTCCAGTCTTCCGGTACTTATCATCTGCTGTATGTCCTACAGGAAATATGTCCTCAAAGGAAATATTAGAATATATATTCTTTCCAGTCTGACACAGTGCTCTCTGCTGCCACCTCTGTCCAGGTCAGGAACTGTCCAGAACAGTATCAAATCCCCATAGAAAACCTCTCCTGCTCTGGACAGTTCCTGACCTAGACAGAGGTGGCAGCAAAGAGCACTGTGTCAGACTGGAAAGAATGTATATTCTAATATTTTACTTGAGTAACCCTTTAAGTATGTTAATGGGGATGAATGTAGTGGATCTATCTATCTATCTATCTATCTATCTATCTTTCTATCTATCATATATCTGTAATATGTCCATGTCATTTCTCGATATGCATCTATCTCTCTCTAATCTATCATGTCAAAAAATCATGAATTTTAAAGCTACAAGTTATCATGTCAAACAAGAGTCCGTGGAGCCTCACTTACGAGTCTCAAAACACGGGTTCAGTGTTCAGTGTTCAGAGTTCAGTGATTACTGTGTTTTGTTGGTTGATTTTTCATTGCCCCAACTAGCCAGAATCCTACCCCACACTGACGAGGGGCAAAAACCCCGAAACAGCTGTCTGTGGGTGGAAGCCTGCCTTTGCAAGCCCTTGTCATGATCGCAATACTCGCACCTTGAGTTAGACATTGACAAAAGGGGCCACCCTGTTGTTTCCCTGTCTATGTCCCAATACTCGCAACCGAGTGGGACTTAAGGGGTTATTTATCAGGGTGGTGTGGTGCTCTCCCCATCATGGAGGCACCCCGTTGGCAACAGGCTAGAGATATCTGGCTATCCCGTGTTTTGAGACTCGTAACTGAGGCTCCACGGACTCTTGTTTTGCATATTTAAATTTTTGGGGGCATCAGTGGAGACTCTTGATTGAATACTTCATTGGAATTTTTTTCGCTGTTCTCCCTGAGTTCAGTGATTACTGTGTTTTGTTGGTTGATTTTTCATTGCCCCAACTAGCCAGAATCCTACCCCACACTGACGAGGGGCAAAAACCCCGAAACGGCTGTCTGTGGGTGGAAGCCTGCCTTTGCAAGCCCTTGTCATGATCGCAATACTCGCACCTTGAGTTAGACATTGACAAAAGGGGCCACCCTGTTGTTTCCCTGTCTATGTCCCAATACTCGCAACCGAGTGGGACTTAAGGGGTTATTTATCAGGGTGGTGTGGTGCTCTCCCCATCATGGAGGCACCCCGTTGGCAACAGGCTAGAGATATCTGGCTATCCCGTGTTTTGAGACTCGTAACTGAGGCTCCACGGACTCTTGTTTTGCATATTTAAATTTTTGGGGGCATCAGTGGAGACTCTTGATTGAGTACTTCATTGGAATTTTTTTCGCTGTTCTCCCTGAGTTCAGTGATTACTGTGTTTTGTTGGTTGATTTTTCATTGCCCCAACTAGCCAGAATCCTACCCCACACTGACGAGGGGCAAAAACCCCGAAACGGCTGTCTGTGGGTGGAAGCCTGCCTTTGCAAGCCCTTGTCATGATCGCAATACTCGCACCTTGAGTTAGACATTGACAAAAGGGGCCACCCTGTTGTTTCCCTGTCTATGTCCCAATACTCGCAACCGAGTGGGACTTAAGGGGTTATTTATCAGGGTGGTGTGGTGCTCTCCCCATCATGGAGGCACCCCGTTGGCAACAGGCTAGAGATATCTGGCTATCCCGTGTTTTGAGACTCGTAACTGAGGCTCCACGGACTCTTGTTTTGCATATTTAAATTTTTGGGGGCATCAGTGGAGACTCTTGATTGAGTACTTCATTGGAATTTTTTTCGCTGTTCTCCCTGAGTTCAGTGATTACTGTGTTTTGTTGGTTGATTTTTCATTGCCCCAACTAGCCAGAATCCTACCCCACACTGACGAGGGGCAAAAACCCCGAAACGGCTGTCTGTGGGTGGAAGCCTGCCTTTGCAAGCCCTTGTCATGATCGCAATACTCGCACCTTGAGTTAGACATTGACAAAAGGGGCCACCCTGTTGTTTCCCTGTCTATGTCCCAATACTCGCAACCGAGTGGGACTTAAGGGGTTATTTATCAGGGTGGTGTGGTGCTCTCCCCATCATGGAGGCACCCCGTTGGCAACAGGCTAGAGATATCTGGCTATCCCGTGTTTTGAGACTCGTAACTGAGGCTCCACGGACTCTTGTTTTGCATATTTAAATTTTTGGGGGCATCAGTGGAGACTCTTGATTGAGTACTTCATTGGAATTTTTTTCGCTGTTCTCCCTGAGTTCAGTGATTACTGTGTTTTGTAAGTTATCATGTCAGTATTTTATTTTTAATAATTCTTTATGTCTAAGTATCAAATGCATATTGATTTTAGCATGAAATAAAACAAAGGAACTTAGGCAAAATGTGAGCATTGACAAACAAAACAACAAAGTACAAACATGTCAGTTCGGCCTCATATTTCAAAGTGACTTTTATCGCTGGAGAGACCATAGAAGATTAAGAATGTGAAATGAGACATGAATCATATTGATCTAGTACACAGCACTGCAGTTTTGATGTAAAATGAGAGAACTGTGCTGAAAGCGGGCGCGGCGAGGAGGCAGACTGACACATTTAGCCCAGGATTAGATATTCTTAGGAGAAATATCCTGTAAACCAGCACTAGAGGCTACAAGCTTACAAGAATCTACAGCTCACAGATCTCTGCACCCACAAAGGGAACTAATTCACCACCTAGAGGACTCATCGCACTGGTGAGGAACCTGCTCTATCCTCTTCTGTCATTATCCTTATTGTAAGTGTGTCATTATGCAGAACCCCAAGTGTCATTGTCCTGTATCCCTATTGTCAGTGTGTCACCGTCCTCTACCCTAAGTGTCATTGTCCTGTACCCCAAGTGTCACTATCCTGCACCCCAAGTGTCATTAACCTATACCCCAAGTGTCAGTGTGTCTTTATCCAGAACCATGTGTCATTGTCCTGTACCTCAAGTGTCAATGGGTCTTTATCCTGGACCCCAAGTGTCATTGTCCTGTATATCAAGTGTCAGCGTGGCATTGTCCTGTACTTAAGTGTCAGTGTGTTATTGTCCTATATCCCACGTGTCATTGTACTGTACCCCATATGTCAATGTGTAATTATCCAGGATCCCAAGTGTCATTGTCCTGAACCCCAAGTGTCAGTGTCATCATCCTGTACCAGAGGTATCAGTGTCATTATCCTGATGTGTTAGGGATGGTCCGAACCTTGAACGTATGAACCCGAACGCTCGGCAGCAGATCCCAGCTGTCTGCCCGCTCCGTGGAGCGGGCGGATCCAGCGGGAGTAACGCCTGGAAAACTGGGATACAGCCTATGGCTGTGGCTGTATCCCAGTTTTCCAGGCGGTCCTCCCGCTGGATCCGCCCGCTGCACGGAGCGGGCAGACAGTGGGAATCATTACCGAGGGTTCAGGTTTGTACGAACCCGAACCAAACTCGGTTCGGACCATCCCTAATCAGTGTCATTATCTTGTACCCCAAGAGTCAATATGTCATTATCAGCAGCCCCAAGTGTCTGCTTGTCACTGTCCTATACCCCAAGTATCAGCATGACATTGTCCTGTATGCAAGTGTCCGTGTCGTTATCCCCAAGAACCAGTGTGTCATCATCTTGTATTCCAAGTGTCAGTGGGTTAAGAAATGGACTGTAAGGAACTTTGATAACTTGATTACTATGGGTTATAGAATTCAATTTGTCTAGACTCTTCTTACGAAGATCTTCACAGTTTGGATGCTTGTGGTTAAGAAGAAACATTCTTAGTTACAGAAGAGCTGTCAAATAATATCCAGAGAGACATGTGCAGGAGCATGATCACCGTCATAGGTGGCGATCAGCATCATCACTGAGCGGAAGAAAAGTAGATGCCAGGGGGCCCTTGAGCAGAAGTTATCAAACCCTGGACTAGAACAAGATTGTAGAATGTAGAACTTATCCTTGCAGCATGCACTAGAAATGGTGACTTGCTTGTATCAGGTTTAAGTCCTTGAAGAGGGACCACAGCTCTTTGCTGTGAAGGAAATATCTTCTCCATTGGCTTGACCTTTACAGGTGATTCAGTTGAGTTTAGAGCTATGTTTAGGAGTCTGGAATTTGTCCTGAAACTTTTTCCCCATTATCTTGTTTGGTGGGCTTGTACTGCTGTGCACTACTCGGCCAGTGATTGTAGTGTCGTGACGCCAGTGCTAGTCCAGCACACAGGCGTGATGTTGCTTTAGTGTGGCCCATATGTAGTGTTCCCCAAATGGTCGGTGACCTGCCGGGTTGTAGCAGATCCCTTGGGCTCTTGTAACGGTAGTCCTGAGTGGCAATTGACCATCTGGACTATTGGTAACACCACCCACAGAAGGGGAAAAATAACCGAAGGTCTGCGGCTAGTGTGTATAGGTGCTGGTGCGGAGGAAAGGATATATGAGTCCCAGTGATCTAAAAATGTAACAGCTTAACTGTGCAGTCTCAAAGTGTAGTACAATACACTTTTGTAGAAACTATATGGATCTTTACACAGACTTCAGTGCTTCAACATGTTTGTGCTAAGGAGATGCTTGAAGAAGTACAGTAGAGTAGAGGTAGTTGAAGCGGTGCTTAAAGAGTTGGAAGTAGAGTAGAGCATCGTAGAGGAGAAGAGTTTTTTAAGGGAGTCCTAACTCAGTGTAGCCCTGTACTCAGAATTTGAGAGAATACTTTAGTGAAAGGTTTACTTGTACCTGTGTTTAGACTT
Source organism: Dendropsophus ebraccatus (assembly GCF_027789765.1). Classification (NCBI taxonomy): domain Eukaryota; kingdom Metazoa; phylum Chordata; class Amphibia; order Anura; family Hylidae; genus Dendropsophus; species Dendropsophus ebraccatus. The sequence continues at coordinate 179,616,331 of NC_091456.1, forward strand.
TAGTCTGACCACCTTCTGCCTTATAGTGTTGAGTGACTCGTCTTTCTAGGGTGATACAAGCCCCAGTCGTGGTTACCTGGGTAAAGCTAAGCTCCCGAGGGTGTCCCAGTTACCTGCACTTCGAGATAGGATACGTAGACCTTCTGGTAGCTTTGTCCTATCCAGGCTAGTTCCTCTTGTGTATCAGGATACTGCCCTGCACTTTTTAAATTGGTTCACGGCGTGGGCAAGGATGGTCCTAGACTTCCCTCCCTTAGTAGTTTTTTGCACTGCATAGTTGACATAGTAGGAATACTGAAAGAGCTGAGTGTCTCTAGTTGCATTTGACCACCCGTGTCTTATACTAGACTGTTCTGAACTGAACTAACTTGTCCCGGACGAGGGTCCTGGCGCGAGTGAGGCCCTGGCTTGGCTACAACAGGGACGTTGGTTCTGTGTGTCCTTCTCCCACAAGAATCTGGTAAGAACTGACGCTACACTTCCATCTGTAGTCAGACCCCTCTTTGTGCTTCAACCTGTAGTTAACCCCATTTTTTGTGTCCAGTCTGAAGTTAGGCTCCTCTTTGTGCCTCCATATGAAGTTATGTCCTTTCTTACTCTTTGTGCCTGTATATGTAGTTAGGCCTGCATCCTACTAGAGGAAGAGATAGAACCAGGAGTCCTGGTAAGGCTTGCTCTGCCCTGCCACTGTATTAATCATACTTTATACCGCAACTCTACTTGTTTGCTGTTGAGTATGAGCACAAGCCTTCCAAAAACTCTGCAGTAAGCCAGTGCATGGAGAGGGGATTTCTATTATAGCAAGTAAAAGAGAAATTGATAGAGGCAATCTATCTGCAGAAATAATATTACCTGACATCATGGTATCATTATTTATTGGTATGATAACGGTACAATGAAGAAATTTAGAAAATTCTACAGGGTTCACAAATTTTTCTAACACTACTGTATACAAGCTTCTTGGGTCTATTTTATTACAAAACATTAAGTTTCTATTATATTCATGATAATTAGCCCCCCCCCCCCCCCATTCTGATTTTAATGAAGTGACATCAACTGTTTAACGGCAAATATGCGGCTGGATTTATGAAGATATTATTTCAGAATTGTAACTTTGTATAATGTAACATCTTTTATCCCAATTATTCCTCTGACACTTGAATTTTTTGTGATTAATATTTTCGGATTCTTCAGCTGGAGACAAGAATTCTAATAATTATATGCCGTTCCATGGAGCTCCACGTTCTTCAGCTTTTTCTTGACAGTCTATTAGTTTAAATCTATCTTCCTGACAGTCACATATATTTTTTTTTTATCCATGATGAGTATTTTCTCCTTCACATATTGTAATTATACCAATTTTCATTCTCGCTCTCTCGGTTTTCATAGAAAGATGCTCGACACATTTTCTTTGTGGAAGGTAATAGGCGAGAGCAGATATACTCCACTCCAGTTCTGATCGGGAGTAGACATACTGTATAGCCTGAGCAGCTGGTTCAGCTACATAAGGGCACAGAGAGGAGAAGGGCTCAATCACTGTGTAATATTCTGCAATCTTCTGATTGAAGTATAGTAGTTTCAGAAATTCTTCAGACCCTTTTTATTTTTTACATTTTTTTAACCCCCCCCCCCCCCCCCCCATCATTCCGCACTGAATATTTCATAACAAGAATGTGAAAAATGAGCAAAAATTTTGCATTGACATAAGTATTCAAATATCTATTACTCAGCACTTAGGTGAAGACCCTTTAGTAATGATACCGGCCACCGGTCTTCTTGGTTATGGGGCCTCAAGGTTTACTGCCATTCTTCTCTGCCGATTCTTTCAGGCTTTGTCAGGTTGGATGGGGACCATGAGTGGACGCCATTGTTAGGTCTCTTCAGAAATTTTCTAATAGGTTACGATAAGGGCTCTGGCTGTGGAATTCACAGAGTTGTCTCTAAGTCGCTCCTGTGTTCTCTTGGCTGTGTGCTCAAGGTCATTGTCTTGATGGAAGGTAAATCTGAGTTTCAGAGTACACTGAATCTCTGTACTTTAAAGGGGTATTGGGATGCCCTAACTTATGGGTGTATTACCAAGCTGCAATTTTAGATCGAGCAAAATGTTGAGGGATTATTGACCAATTCAAACATTAGGGGCATCTATGGGTGCTAGCATGGCAGGATTTTCCAATCCTGAATTAATGTTATGGTCTACTAGGTACAACTCTACCGTTATAGCCACAACACTTAAAGTGACTCTGTCACCCCCTTTTTGCATTATGACCTCTACACAGGTGTACTGGGTAAATGTAGCAGTTTTCATACCTTATTTTATATCATACGTTATGGTGCTTGTTCAAGTAAAAAGTGATCAACTGCAGATAGTGCTAAGTGGACAGAGCTTTGCTAAATTAACGCCACTTAGTCCCGCCCACAGCACCACTGTTGGCCCACCCCTCCGTGATGTCATCGGCACACAGGCCAGCCTGTTCCAATAGTCGGCGAGAATGGCGGTGTTTATGTGCCTATGACGTCATGGAGGGGTGGGGCCAATGATGACACTGTGGGCGGGGCTAAGTGGTGCTAATGCTGCAAAGCCCCCCCCCCACTTAACACAATCTGCAGTTGATAAAAGATCACTTTTTACTTGAAAAAGCAGCATGACGTATGATATGCATAATACAGCGACATCTAGTGGCAAACTTTAGTACTGCTTTCATCACCACAATAGTACAATAAGTACAGACTTTTGTGAGGGATGTATATATATCAGTAACACCTATAGTAGGACACCACATTAGAGATACAGGCAAAATCAAACTTATATGGTTGGGGGGTGTTAGTAGGTGAAACTCTTATGGGAATAAATATTTAGTTTAATACACAAGATAACAAAACTCACATTACCAAGCTCTTCCTTAATTAGGTCTAGGGAGGGACTGGCCAAATCCGACAGGGTTACAACACAACATGTTCTCACAGTGAAGGATAGCTCAAAAATGGAAGAGTATGGCTTTACCCTAAATCTTTGAGATCATCTCGGTAGTTCACCAAAATTGTGTGATGGAGCACATGACAGCGGTGAGAATGAATAACTTAAAACTTTTAAGGATTTGTGGACCAAATGGATTAAGTTTTCATGTTATCGTCCCTAAGATGCAGAATTTGGCGATTGTTTATGATGAACACAGATAAGGCATATAACTTCTCAAAACTTTGTCTAGTTCTCCTTTGATGTGCAATGAGGGGTGCAAGCTTTACCGTTCACTGTTAAAGCTATTTTTTTTTTTTTACTTACTATAAAAAACCTCTATGTAAAGAAGCTGATCCTGCCTCGGCCACTGAATGGCTGAGTGGGCAGGAAAGGTCATGTCTCAAGCCACATCACAGACCAGGAAGTGGTCGAGCACCATAGACTGGAGCAGCACGATGCTGGCGCTGGAACCAGGGAGGTAAGTGGACATCCATCCACCCGTCCCCGGCCATAGATAAAAGAAACTCTCCCGTCCGGAGTACCTCTTTAACCAGCAAGTAGTGAAAGGACATACCCACAAAACCAATGGGTTTTATGTTATTTCATAAGTGGAACAGACAGGTATGCAATGTTATAGAAAAAAAAAAAAAAAAAAATTGGTCAGCTCTCCTAGAACACCGTTCACACTAGGCAGGAACACGTTGCCATGGCTGAAATTGCAAACACACAAAAAAATGCAACAGCTCACCGCAACAGCTGTTGCATTTTTCAATGTTTTTGTGTGTTTGCAATTTCAGCCATGGCAATGTGCTCCTGCCTAGTGTGAACGGTGTTCTAGAAGAGCTGACAAATTTTTTATTTTTTTTTTCTGTGTTCCAGTTGGGGAAGTGGCTGCCTCTATTTGGTTGTGCACTCCACCTGTCTCACCCAGGTGGTGCAATTATTTTTGCAGGTATTAGACAGATATTGCATGCCCATGGAGAGGCCATTACAGTGTAAGTCTGCCTCGATATGAGTCCACCTAATCGTGGTGAGGCAGTTTACGCTGTTTGTGGGAATTTTTTTGGGCAGTTTTTGTGTGTATGCAATGTTATAGGCTTCTGCAGTATTTAATTTTTTTGTGTACCAGATGTCAGACATACCTGTTCAACTCTACATATAATATATATCATAGGACATTTAAAATAAATCGTTTTCTGTCAGTTCTGCATATCTGAGAAATGGAGGCTGTAAATGGAAGTCAACATCTGGCGTGATTGGAGTTGCCCTTTAAATTGGTTCATGATGGAATTTGTCACAAAAAATGAAACAGATGAAATATTATTTTACCGATTCCCTAATACACAGAAGAAAATAATGAGGGGAACATTGCACATCTAATAAGCGGCCCTTTGTTTTTTTTTTGTTTACTTCTCGTTTCCTAGGGTTTTCCTTTTTCATCAAATATATAAAGGATCAGTAAGCTCTGAAAGGCTTCTCGGTGCTTTATTAAAATATTTCCAGCTCTGGAGCTCAGCGTGCGTCTTCTTTTGTTGTAAGTAAAAAGGAATCCTAAAAATAGATTCATAAAGTTCGACTTTCTATCGCTTCCGCAGTTCACTTCCCACTTGCCATGTCCATTTCTAGATCTCTACGAGGTTTTCTATTCTTGAAGTTTAGGTGTAAGCTTTGGAGGCGAGTATCCATATCAGTCTATAGTTCTGCCAAATGGCCTTCATTTTAGCTCCATCCAGCTTCTCATTCAACCAAAATGTGAGATCCACAGTTTACTGGGCTCTTCGAAAACCCATACTGGATATTCATGTTGTCTTACCCCAGGGCATTGTTGACCCCAGAGAGTTCAGGCACGCGTCTTTATTTATCATTGCCAAACCATCGAAAAATAGACTTAGTCATGTCCATCTGATGTGCAGTCACCATGGAATGTATGGAAATGTACTCAAGTGGTGGGACACTGGGGACCGATGAGTTATATAATAGCGTTACCCTTGGTACATACCCTTTCTACAAACCTCTCATTAACCCCTTCACGTCAGCCATCTGTATATATACGTTCCTTTTGCACATGCCCCGTGCAGTAGGAATGTACATATACGTTGCGGCTTTGACGGGGCTTTGTGATGAGAACGGGATCGCTGCAGGGACAGCGATCCCGCTCTCATCTGTGTACAGCACCGGAGATAATGAGGATCAGCTGCGATTCCGCCGAAACGGCGGTCACTAATGGGCCGGTGCCGCCGCTGTATTTCATCTCCCCCCACCGTGAATTCACGGTGGGGGGAGATGAAATAAGTAAAAATCAGACCCCAGATCAGCCCCCTAGTGCCCCAGTCACTAACCCCCCTCCCGCGGCGGCCATCGGATCCAAGATGGCCGCCGCGATCACTGTGAACAGACTAATGTCTGTTCACAGTGATCAAAAAAGAAAAATGAATGAAAGCCCCATGCTCTCCGCCACCGGAGGTAGCGGAGAGCATGGGGCAGTCATCGGGACCCCCCCTGTGGGGTCCCGGTACAAGCGATCAGCGGTATATACTATATACCGCTGATCGCTTGTGCCATGTGCCGCCGGCACTTTTTATCCCCTGTCACCATGAATGATTGGTGACAGGGGATAAAAAGTGATGTCCCCCCACCCCCCAAGTCGCCCCCCACCCCCCCTGTCACCCCCGTCCCCCAGTCACCCCCCCCTTCCCCGTATACTCACCGGATCCACGGAGCTCCTTCCTCTTCCGTGTCCTGGCTGGTTATGAAGTGCGCATGCGCTCCACAACCAGCCAAGCTCTGAAAATTTAAAGTGACAGAGACCAATTTGGTCTCTGTCACTGAACTATGATTACTGTGATAGAAAATATCACAGTAATCATAGTAATACAGTGAAAATAAATGTATAAAGTACAAAAAGTGACAAACATACAAAAAAATAAAACACACACTTTTTATGATAGTAATAATTGCAGTTTACTCCCAAATTACCCCTAACCCCCCCCCCCCCCAGATTACCCATAACCACCGCAGGTTGCCCGTAACCCCCCCAGGTTGTCCGTAATCACGTCAGATTGCACGTAACCCCCCAGATTACCCGTAACCACCGCACGTTTCCCATAACCACCGCACGTTGCCCGTAACCACCGCACGTTGCCCGTAACCACCACACGTTGCCAGTGACCCCCTCCAGATTGTCCGTAATCACCCCAGATTGCCTGTAACCACCCCAAATTACATGTAACCACCCCAGATTAGCTATAAGCACTTCACTCTATCCGTAACAATTCTAGATTGTCTGTAACCCCTCCGGGTTGCCCCTAATAAACCGCAGGTTGGGCATAACCACCCCAGATTGCCCGTAATCATGCCAGATTACATGTAACCCCCCAGATTGCACGCAACCACCGCAGGTTGCCTCTGACCACCGCACCTTGCCTCTGACCACCGCACGTCGCCTCTGACCACCGCACGTCGCCTATGACCACCGTACCTTGCATCTGACCACCGCACCTTGCCTCTGAACACTGCACCTTGCCTCTAACCACCCCAAATTGCCAGTGACCCCCTCCAGATTGCCCGTAACCACGCCAGATTACAGGTACCCACCTCAGATTACCTATTAGCACTTCAGTTTATCCGTAACCACAGCAGGTTGCCTGTAACCACCCCAGATTGTCCGCAACCACCCCAGATTGTCCGTAACCACAGCAGGTTGCCTGTAACCATACCAGATTGTCTGTAACCACAGCAGGTTGTCCGTATTCACCCCACGTTGCCCATAACCACCCCAGGTTGCCTCTAACCACCCCAGGTTGCCTCTAACCACACCAGGTTGCCTGTAACCACCCCAGGTTGCCGTAACCACAGCAGGTTTCCTGTGACCACCCCATGTTGACCGTATCCACCCTAGATTATCCGTAACCACCCCAGATTACCCGTAACCACCTCAGACTGTCCGTAACCACCCCAGACTGCCCGTAACCACCCCAGACTGCCCGTAACCACCCCAGACTGCCCGGAACCACCCCAGACTGCCCGTAACCACCTCAGACTGCCCGTAACCACCTCAGACTGCCTGTAACCACCTCAGACTGCCCGGAACCACCTCTAGATTACCCGGAACCACCCCAGACTGTCCGTAACCACCCCACATTACCTGTAATCTAATTTTTTTTATTGTATTTTAGTAACTGCGCTATTCTAATAACTGTTACTAGCTGCGGTTTTGCTCCAGCAAATTGACGCTCCTTCCCTTCTGAGCCCTGCTGTGTGCCCATACAGTGGTTTATGCCCACATATGGGGTACCGTTGTACTCAGGAGAACCTGCGTTACAGATTTTGGGGTAGATTTTTTCTCCTGTTCCTTGTGAAATTTAGAAATTTCAAACTAAACCAACATATTATTGGAAAAATTCAAGTTTTTCATTTTTACTGGCCAATTTTGAATACTTTCCTCTAATACCTGTGGGGCCAAAATGCTCATCCTACCCCAAGATGAATTCTTTGAGGGGTGTACTTTCCGAAATGGGGTGACTTTTGGGGGGATTCTATTCTGTAGACACTACAGGGGCTCTGCAAACGCACCTGGTGCTCAGAAACTTCTTCAGAAAAATCTGCAGAGAAAATGCTAATTGGCACTCCTTCCCTTCTGAGCCCGGCTGTGTGCCCATACAGTGGTTTATGCCCACATATGGGGTACCATTCTACTCAGGAGACCCTGCGTTACAGATTTTGGGGTGAATTTTCTCTCCTGTTCCTCGTGAAATTGAGAAATTTCAAACTAAAGGAACATATTATTGGAAAAATTCGAGTTTTTCATTTTTACTGTCTACTTTTGAATACTTTCCTCTAATACCTGTGGGGTCAAAATGCTCACCACACACCAAGATGAATTCTTTGAGGGGTGCACTTTCCAAAATGGGGTGACTTATGGCGAGATTTTACTCCGCTGGCACTACAGGGGCACTGCAAACCCACCTGGCGCTCAGAAACTTCTTCAGCAAAATCTGCAATGGAAAAGCTAATTGGCGCTCCTTCCCTTCTGAGCCCCGCTGTGTGCCCATGCAGTGGTTTACGCCCACATATCGGGTACCGTAGTACTCAAGAGAACATGTGTTACAAATTTTGGGGTGCTTTTTCTCTCATGTTCCTTTTGAAAATGAGAAACTTTAATCTAAATGTATATATTATTGGAAAATTTTAATTTTTAATTTTTTTACGGCCTAATGGTGAATACTTTCCTTCAGCCCCTGTAGGGTTAAAATGCTCATTATACCCCTAGATTAATTCTTTAAGGTGCCTAGTTTCCAAAATAAGGTCACTTATGGGGGTTTCCAGTATACAAACCTCCTAAATCAACTTAAAATAAGAACTGGTCCCTAAAAAAATCAGTTTTGGAAACTTTCACGAAAATGTGGTAATTTGCTGATACATTTCTAACCCCCGTAACACCCTAAAAAAGTAAAATATGTTTATGAAATGAAGCCAGAATAAAGAGGACATATTGGTAATGTGACTTAGTAACTAATTTATGTAATACAACTTTCTTTTTTTAGAAGCAGAGAATTTCAAAGTTCATAAAATGCTAATTTTTTAAATTTTTCATGATATTTTGATGTTTTTCACAAAAAACACACAAAGTAGTGACCAAATTTTGCCACTAATATAAAGTGCCATATGTGACGAAAAAACAATCTCAGAATCGCTAGCATACGTTAAAGCATCACTGAGCTATAAGCGCATAAAGTGAGACAGGTCAGATTTTGAAAAATGAGCCTGGTCTTTTAGGTGCAAATTGGCTTGGTCTTGAAGGGGTTAAATTGCGCTGCTTGATGTCTACCCTGCTGATTCACTATTATTATGTCTCTTACACCGAGGTTATATCTTTACCATTTCACATCCAGACATCCAGAAGACATCCAGAAGACCAAGAAATCAAAAGTCCGACACTGAGAGGCAGAAGGTGGTCAGATAAAATACACTCTGCACCTCACATCAATTCTACCTAAGTTCTGGTTGCCGTGTGTCCAGGGGTGGGTTTTATACCTCTTGGTCACCGTGAAAAGTAGCCCCCAAAATATCAGAGCCCACCAGCAGGTTTAATACCAGTCCCAGCGACCCAGGCCATGGCACTTAATCAAGCATCGAGGTGTGCAAGTGCTTTTTAAATCTTTGCACTACTGTACTGACATAGCGAATTTGAAAAGATTTTGAAGTAGCCATACTTACCTGTCCATGCTCTTCCCAATTCCCAGCAGCTAGGTTCCCCTGCTTAGTATCACCCCCTCAGCCAATCACTGGCTGCAGGAGGACAGCTCAATGATTGAGCAGGCTGTCAGTGAGTGGATTACCAGACCCAACGCCGGAGGGCATAGAGAGGCGCGTGGACAGGTAAGTATGGCTAGTTCTACCTATTGCATTTTATGTATATTTCATCTCTTGATGGGATGTTTTCTGTAAGGTTGCTCTGTGTTTGGTCCAAAGCTTGGCTTTGGAGATGCAGATGAGCTGACTGGGATTTGTTCTGTGCAAGTACCACTGCCTAATAGGCATTGTGTTCTGAACAGTAGACCGGGGAAAGCGTGTCATCAAGGGAGGTATACAGAAATAGCGGATCTGACCAAGAGCGTGATTGCTGGAGTCTGAATGCAGAAGACAGAGGAGTATGGAATTTTTTTTTCTTTTCATTTTTTACTCACAGCAGTAAAAAAAAATAACCTTAATTTGAAAAAAACCCTTAAAAGGAAAACAGGTAAGAAAAGATGAAAAAATATCAGAAAAACGAAAAGATAAATTTGAACTCAACCGCGGACGGTAAAAAGCAAATAAAACTACAACACAGATCAATGATTTTCATGATCAAAATAACGTTGGAAATAGTCGTGAAATGTATAAGAATGATGAGCAATAAAAAAAAACTCCATAGACAGAAAAATCATACAGCAAGAGCCTGTGTTATAAAAATTTCAAGGGATAATATTCAAGATAAGCGGTTATGAGCCTTACAACAGAGGCAACATTATCCACTTATTTTAATTGGCTTGCTGTCACATGGACTTAGCAGGCTGGCCACCAGCCAACAGACAAATAGACCAACACAGCCGTGTGCAGCGGGGAAAAAACAGTCTTTTAACATTCATAGCATATATTACAGGAAGGACAAGTCTGCTTTGGGAAACCTTTTTTTAAAATGTGCAAAACAGATTCTCAATGACAAATTTGAAGACAAGAATGCTATACTATGTAGAGCCGTTACGTAGACGACGTTTTTCAACTAAGCCTATGTGTGTACATTTTTTTTATAATTAGTTATTATAATTGCCCCGGCCGGAGCTACAGACTGAAACATTGCAGCGGATGGCTATAGAGATTTGTGCAGCTGCTGCGGATATTTTTAGCTCATCGAGCATTGTATTAAGTGAATACAACTAGCTTACAGTATGTGCAATTTGGAACAAGTCTTATTTTCAATCTCGCTACCAAGTTTTCACAGCAAACAAATATCTTGGAAATGGTGATGAGTAGGGATGAGCGAGCTTTTGAAAAGTTCGGTTCGGTTTGATCCCCCGAACTTTCCTGAAGTTCGGGTTCTGACGAACCGAACCGAAAACGAACCTTACAATAACGGCTGAATAATTGCAGCTACAATAGTGGGAGTGTGATAGGGTATAGTTTTGTGTAGTTGCAGTTGCTATTACAATGAAAAAAGTGGAAAAAATCAAAGTGAAAAAATAGTGAAAAAAAAAATTATAAAAAATAATGCAGATGCCTCTAATGGTTAATATATTTAATTAATAAAACACATTTTCGTTGTAATAAAGTCAGTTTTGTTGTTCAATAATTTAATTAAAACGATGCCATCATTGTGCAATTAAATATACTGTTAAAATAAATATATATATATATATATATGTATATTTATATATATATTTATTTTTTTACAGTATATTTAATTGCACAAGTATGGATGCGTTTAAATTAAATTATTGAACAACGAAAGTGACTTTATTACAAAAAAAGTGTGCTTTATTAATTAAATATTAATTATTACAGGAAACTCTATTAAAGCTGTTAATTCATATTGCCGGCAAAAGAGTTTTCTGTCATAATTAATACTTTACTTTAATTAAAACATCAAATGTTTCTTCTAATAATGCTATTACAATAGCATTATTAGAAGAAACATTTTGAATCATACGTGCGCTCAGCTGATCGGCTGAGCGCACATATAATTAGCGGGTCCGCAGCACAGTGACTTCATTGTGCTGCGGACCAGCGAAGAGGACACATGGGGGTGAGTATACAGCTCTCCCCACCCCCTCCCCAGCACTGCACCCATCCCAGCAAGGAAGGGGGGTCACTTAACCCCTTCCTTGCTGGGATGGGTGCAGTCTGACATCAGTCTTGCCACCAAGGAGTTAAGGGGGATGCAATACATTCTCCCTTAACCCCTTGGGGGCCAGACTGTAAGCAGCGATCTGTAAAGATGCTGCATACTGTAAGGTGCACAACACCGCTCACAATGATGGGTGTTGTGCTCCTGTTTGTGATTTTTGTGTGTTTCTCCCTTTTTGTTTTTCAGATATCGGTATCCTGGGGATTACGTCGGATTCGATGGACTACGACGATGACCAGCGGTTGTTTGGATTTTTTTTTAAATAAAATGGTCAATGAGGGGTGTGTTTTTTTTTTTTTTTTATTTAAATTAAAAAAAATTCACTTGTGTCTTGTCTTTATTTCTTTACTTTATAGACTTAGTAGTGGAAGCCGTCTAATAGACGGAATCCATTACTAAGTCGGGGCCTAGTGTTAGCTGGTATAAAATGGCTAACACTAACCCCCCATTATTACCCCAGTACCCAATGCCACCAGGGGTACTGGGAAGAGCCGGGTGCCAGTGGTCCTGGAGCGTCAAAATTGGCGCTCCTGGACTGGGGCGGCAGCAGGCTGGTAATATTTAGGCTTGGGAGGGCCTAAACCAATGGCTCTTCCCACCCTGGTGTTACCAGGCTGCTGTTGCTTGGTTCTTAACCCGGCTGGTTATGAAAGTAGGGGGGACCCTATGCATTTTTTTTTTTATTATTATTTATTTATTTTTATTTTTTAAAACGACGGCTTCCACTTCTAAATCTATAAAGTAAAGAAATAAAGACACAAGTGAATTTTTTTTTTATTCAAATAAAAACACCCCCACACCCCTTATTGACCATTTTTTTTAAAAAAAAAAATCAAAACAACCGCTGGTCATCGTCGTAGTCCATGGAATCTGACGTAATCCACTGGATACCGATATCTGAAAAACAAAAAGGGAGAAACACACAAAAACACACACAAACAGGAGCACAACACCCATCATTGTGAGCGGTGTTGGGCTCCTTACAGTATGAAGCATCTTTACAGATCGCTGCTTACAGTCTGGCCCCCAAGGGGTTAAGGGAGGATGCATTGCATTGTCAGACTGCACCCATCCCAGCAAGGAAGGGGTTAAGTGACCCCCCTTCCTTGCTGGGATGGGTGCAGTGCTGGGGAGGGGGTGGGGAAAGCTGTATACTCACCCCCATGTGTCCCCTTCGCTGGTCCGCAGCACAATGAAGTCACTGTGCTGCGGACCCGCTAATTATATGTGCGCTGAGCCGATCAGCTGAGCGCACATATGATTTAAAATGTTTCTTCTAATAAGGCTTTTGTGATAGCATAATTAGAAGAAACATTTGATGTTTTAATTAAAGTAAAGTATTAATTATTACAGTGAGCTCTTTTTACCGGGAATATGAATTAACGGCTTTAAAAGAGCTTCCTGTAATAATTAATATTTAATTAATAGAACACATTTTCGTTGTAATAAAATTCGTTTGGTTGTTCAATAATTTAATTTAAACGAATCCATACTTGTGCAATTAAATATACTGTAAAAAAATAAATATATATATATATAAATATACATTTATATATATATATATATATATATATATATATATTTATTTTAACAGTATATTTAATTGCACAATGATGGAATCGTTTTAATTAAATTATTGAACAACGAAAGGGACTTTATTACAACGAAAATGTGTTCTATTAATTAAATATATTAACCATTAGAGGATTCGGCATTATTGCAGAGGATGGCTAACTACATAATGCCGATTCCTCTAATACTGTTTCCCTGCTTTCCCAGATGCATTCCAGAGGTGTTTGCATCACTTTTTAACCCCTAGACGACCCTGGACGTAGGGTTACGTCATGGAAGTCTGTCCCCAGACGACCCATGACGTAACCTTACGTCCTGGGTGTTTCTCCCGCTATGAAGCGTGCTCCAGAGCGGAGCGCGCTTCATAGCAGGTGGGGGCCGGCTGCAAACAGCAGCCGGGACCTCACCGGTAATGACACGCTGCAGCGATCGCGCTGCCGCATGTCATTAACCCCTTAAGCGACTGCGGCGTTTAAGTGTAAGTGACAGGGGGAGTCCCCTGTCACTTACCGATCGGGACCCCCGCAGTGTGACTGCGGGGGTCCCGATCGTTGAAACGGACCGCCGGAGGTCTCTTACCTGCCTCCCTGCGGTCCGATCGGCGATCTGCTACACTGAGCCTGCACAGGCAGGCTCAATGAGCAGAGCGCCGATAACACTGATCAATGCTATGCCTATGGCATAGCAATCATCAGTGTAGAAATCACACAAGTGTATGTAAAAGTCCCCCAAATGGACTTCAAAAGTGTAAAAAAAAAAGTTCAAAACACTAACACACAACCCCAAAGCCCCTCCCCCAATAAAAGTCTAAATCACCCCCCTTTCCCATTATATAAATAAAACATATAAAAATAAATAAATAGATAAACATATAATATACCGTAGCATGCGTAATTGTCCGATCTATTAAAATATAACAAGCGTCATTGTGATCGGTAAACGGCGTACACGAAAAGAGGGGAAAAAGTGCGCAGATTACCGATTTTATGTTACATTATATATTTTAAAAAATCAATAAAAAGTGATCAAAACGTCCGATCTTCACAAATATGGTATTAATAAAAACTAGAGATCATGGCGGAAAAAATTACACCCCATACAGCCCCGTAGCTGAAAAAATAAAACCGTTATAAGCGTCACAATAGGCCCATTTTATTAATATTTAATTGCCAAAAAAAAGGATTTAATAAAAAAAAAAATATATAACATTAGAGAATCTGTGTAACCTGCATATGGTTGTGTTCGGACTGACCTATAGAATAATAGTATCATGTTGCTTTTACCATATAGTGCATTACGTAGACACAGGAACCCCCCAAACGTTACCATATTGCATTCTTATTTACGATTTCACCTATTTATCTCTTCATAAATAATATATTTGGAATTCCATCATACATGTTATGGTAAAATGAATGATGCCATTACACAGTACAACTATTCCTGTAACAAATAAGCCATTACATGGCTTGTAGATAAAAAACTGAAAGTGCTAGAGCTCTTAGAAGGGGAGGAGGGAAAAACGGAAACACTAAGATCAAAATTTGCGCGGTCCACTGGGTCATTTTGGGCCTGGTCCTCAAAGGGTTAAAGATGTCTCTGATTTTATTTGTTATTGTTATTTTAACCAGATTCATTACGAACTTTTTGCAAAGTTCGTAACGAATCTGGTTCGTTACGGTTCGGTTCCCTCATCCCTAGTGATGAGCAGACATGGAAAGTATATTAGAAAGTTGTTTTTTTTTTTTACAGTGGTTAAAGAGGCTGCCCAGGAAAAATTAACTTGTCCCCTGGATACGGGACAAGTTTATTTTGCCTGGACAACCTCTTTAATTTTTATGTAAAACCGGAAACCCGCTATAACATCATCGTTTCACTTCTAGAGAGCTTTTTGGCATAATAGCTAAAATTACCATAAAAATGTATCTTTTCAATCCATAAAGGAGTTGTTCGGACTTTAAGGCTATGTTCACACTACGTATGAGACCGGCCGTTCCGTGACCCCGGCCGGGTCACGAAATGGCCGGTCTCTGGCCGGATCATCTCGGCCGGTACTTAAGTACCGGCCGGATAATCTTTCCGGCCGCTGAGCTCTGATGCGGGCGCATTAGCGCGCGCACGCATCAGAGCATCCCATAGCCCCCACTGAATTCCGGCCGCAGAAAACTGACATGTCAGTTATATGCCGCCCCGTATGGGATCCTGGCCGGAGTGTATACGATGTGTATACGTTCCGGCCGGGTTTCCATTGAAAGTAAGGCATTGTTCCACCGCGACAAAAGTATGGCCGTTTTTGCCATCGGCAACAACGGACGTACTTTTACGTAGTGTGAACATAGCCTAAAAATGAATGTCTGTCAATATTATCTTCCTGGTGGTTCACCAACCAAGTGAATGGAACAAGGCTGAAGTACTATGCTCCACTGCTACTAATAGTAAAGTATTTTCAAGGAAAAGTGAACTTGAAGAGTAACTAAATGTTGAAAAGGCTGCTGCAAGCAAATGTAGGGGTCTCTTTACCCAGCTGATTGTGAGGGGGTGTTGGGAGCCGGATCTTGTGACATTTCTTGCCTATTCGGGCATCAGCGCCATCTTCTGTTTATAAAGTATGGCAGAGGATGCGCTGTTGACCAGGATTTTTTACATTTATTATATTTTTTCTTGCCCTGGTCTGAACACTGTTCTGTTTCACTCTTTGCTATGTTACTTTGATCCCACCACACCCATCTGTTTCTCTTGCTAACTTTGTCCTGGGCTGTAAGCTAGTTGTGATTGACAGTTCCTTCACCACTCATATTCTTTCCTTACCAGTCTGTCATCTGGGTGGCCTGGATGTCAGAGGGCTGGTCCAATCATACCCTGGACTTGGACTCTAATTTAGATTTGGCTGGCGTTTACCTGTATTGCTATTTTGGATCTTCTGACCACTGGCTTACACTTCTGTGAATTCCCATTTCTTTGCGGATTTCATACGGTATTTACTTTTCTGGTTTTCTGACTGATTTCTGTATGACTATTCATAACAATTTATCTTGTCTCGTCTTAGTGTGCAGTTCAGAGTAGGAAGGGAACATTGACCGGTTGTCACTGACTACCTAGGGTCATGTGGGCAAGTAGGTAGGGACATCTGGGGTCCCAGCACTAGGACTCATTGTCATGTCCTCCCTACCTATACTCCCTGATCATACGTTCCTAACACCCCCTTGATATAATATTAATTGCTTACCCTAAGTATAGCAGCCAATTCTAAAGCTTAGGTAACCCCTTTAAGTAGGCAAATATTTAGCCACTGCCCTTTAAGTGGCTCTGATTGTGCCATGGTAGTTGAATATATTTTTTTGCCCTGTGACATTTAGTGGTACAATCCTGGTGGGGCGATAGTAAATGAGCCCATCTTCTATCACTAAACACATAACAATACAACAGTTATAGATCCGAACTCTGATCTCCGCCCCTGTTGTCCCAATTTGTAATGGTTAAATACAATGGAGCAGTTTTACTATTTCAAATGAACTACACATCTTCCTCACTGTGCTCCAAAACAGAGTTTATTATAGGATACTATGATTTAAAAGTCTGTAAATGCACTAGACTTATCACATTGGCCCAAGTTGTTTGATGAATCTGGTGCATTTTTAGACTGTCTACTTTAAGTTTAGATTAAAAAAAAAAGAGTTTGTTAACCTTGCTTCAAGGTGCTACACCAAAATTTTGGCACAATTTTTAGTGCACAGTTGCGCACAAGCCATGTCCCCACACTATCCTTAATGAGGTACTTGTCATGTAGTAGTATGAGACTGGCCGTTCCGTGACCTAGCCGCGTCATGGAACGGCCAGTCTCAGAAAAGACCATCTTTAAGGCCGCAGAGTTCTGATGCATACGCATCCGTGCATGCCCGCATCAGAACTCTCCACTGCTCCACTGCCGGAGGCGCACGCTCCATAGTGTGCAGTCAGAGTTTTCTGCGCCCACAAATCAATGAATAGCGGCTGCAGAAAACTGACATGTCAGTTGTTTGCGGCGCCGCTAGGGATCCCATCCGGAGTGTATACCATGTGTATACACTCCGGCGGAGATTCCATAGGCGGCGACAGCGCGTATATTTTCGTATTTATCACGGGCATTGTTGCAATCCTCAACGGCCGCAATTATACGAAAATATACGTTGTGTGAACATAGCCTTAGTAAGTATGCCCTTTTATTTTCAATAATCAGTCTCGCTCCTGAAAACTAATACAATCCCGATATATTGACCAACTCACGGCCAACAGAGCATACAACTCTTTGCTCCATAGACTGCAATGAAACAAAAGAGTGAGGTTTGATTGACAGCTGAGGAAAGAGGCCACTTCTAGATATTAGGATTGCAGTGGTATCTTTAACACCATGTTTGCTTTTTCAGCAGTCGTAGGCCATCTCTATTAGTATCTCCACGTGTCTTTTGGACCAATGCGCAGATGTAGATGCTTTTTTGTATTTCTTGGCTCTGTATTCAGGCCCGCTTCTGCCATGAGGCGGAATGAGTATTCCGCCTCAGGCGGCAGATTTTGCGGTCCTGCAGGGGGCAGCATAATCATGCCCAGACTGATAATCTGACGGTCCAGGCAAATACTCCCTGGGCCGCCCAGATTCTCAGTTGAAGGGCCGCTTACCACTCTGCCAACCTGGGCCCCTCCGGAACATACACTCGCGCCCCCACCTCCCTTTAACACCCAGGGGCCACGGCCGCTGGAGCTCTTCAAGGCCGCTCTGCCCCTTTAAAAGCAAGGGGCTGCGCTATCATTAGCTGTTCTAACCAGTCCACTGAGCTTCCGGGACAAGTCACCTAATGTGGTGCGCGGGGCTGGAGCTTCCGGGGCCAGCGTGCATCAGGTGACCGGTCCCGGATGCTCAGTGGACTGGTTAGAACAGCTAGTGGTAGCGGAGCCCCCTGCTTTTAAAGGGGCAGAGCAGCCTTGAAGAGCTCCGGTGGCCGCGGCCCCTGGGTGTTCCAGGGAGGCGGGGGCGCGAGTGGGGCTGGTAATGTATGATGATTGTCGAGCTTGCCGTGCGCGCGCGGGGGGGGGTGTTTCGAGTGCCAGTGAGGGGGGCGGCGGCCTGAGATTTGCCTCAGGCGGCACGGACCCCAGAATCGGCCCTGTCTGTATTGTATATTGTCTGTATTATTAACCTTATTTATTTCATGCCGCCTCACATAATTGTTTTCGGCACTTTTCATTACGTTACATCATCGTGTATCTGGGGCAAAGAGATGGATAATGCAGCATTTTAAGGGCATCCTCGGCCAACCTCTATCTAAGTTGGCTCTTGTACTCTTTGGCCTGTGGGTTTATGTGTCTGCTTAAAGGACCTTCCCTCATTAAGTCTACAGCAATGTCATCTAGTATGATGGGAGATCACCTTCATCCTGGCATTGTGCTTTTACTTGGGGCGTACTTACATTTACATTATTAATTTCAGTTTGTTTTGTGTGTTTGAACTTCCGCGTTCCTACTGTTAAAATAAGGCTGTGCTAAACTCCAAAAATTTAGAACAATTTGAACCAGAATGTGCCTTACGTGTAGCCTGCATAAGTATGTTCTGTCCTGAGGTCCAAATTCCCAGTGTTTTTTTTTTTTTTTTAAAGGCTTTTATTCCTAGATCTGCCACGATCTGCCACGATCAATTATATTCTTTGTAAGTAAGCCACTGGGCAGGGATTTCTTTTTTGATGCTGAAGGAATCCTGTGCATGTGGGAGCCTAGAGGGACGAGCCCGGTCCAGGGGTGTGTAGCTACAAAGAAGAAACATGGGGAAGAAGAAAAGAGAGGCATTGCAGGCCTAGAACTTGGCAGCTATAGGCCCAGCTTCTTTGACCTCTGCAGGAATCAATGCTGTCTGTTTACTGAAATAACAGTATCGCCAGCAATTTGGACCCCAGGATTTTTTCATGCAAGCTATGCAACAGTACCAGAGGTTGGGGGGAGGGGGGGGAGGTATATGCACAGATTTTCTTCATAGCTTAACTGATCCCAATATGGCCTAATAAAAACTTAGACCCGGTGGCACTAGAGTCCAGGAACTCTAGAACTCTATGTTCTGAGTACCTGAAGCTTGGGGCAGATTAACTATAACTAATTCTATGCGACATGGAGAGAAGGGAGCTACTGCACATCGCACCTATGGCTGATACTAATGCCACTAGGCTAATTTTAAAAACCAACGCCAGGATGTCGATATATAAGTTGGTCAAACCATACTGCCCCGTGTACCACGTGCAGGTCTTCTGGTTCACATGGGTCCCCAAGCTAACTCCAAACTGTGTCGGTCAGATCTGGAGACTGGCTAGGCCACTCTAGGACTTTGAAATGCTTCTTACGAAGCCACTCCTTCGTTGCCCTGGCGGTGTGCTTTGGCTCATTGTCATGTTGAAAGACCCAGCCAAGTTTCATCTTCAATGCCTTTGCTGATGGAAGGAGGTTTGCACTCAAAATCTCACCATACATGGCCCCATTCATTCTTTCATGTACCCGGATCAGTCATCCTGGCCCCTTTGCAGAGAAACAGCCCCAAAGCATGATGTTTCCACCCCCATGCTTTACAGTAGGTATGGTGTTTGATGGATGCAACTCAGTATTCTTTTTCCTCCAAACACGACAAGTTGTGTTTCTACCAAACAGTTCCACTTTGGTTTCATCAGACCATAGGACACTCTCCCATTACTCTTCTGGATCATCCAAATGCTCTCTAGCAAACTTCAGACGGGCCTGGACATGTACTGGCTTAAGCAGTGGGACACGTCTGGCACTGCAGGATCTGAGTCCCTGGAGGCGTAGTGTGTTACTGATGGTAGGCTTTGTTACATTGGTCCCAGCTCTCTGCAGTTTATTTAGTAGGTCCCCCCGCGTGGTTCTGGGATTTTTGGTCACCGTTCTTGTGATCATTTTGACCCCACGGGGTGAGATTTTGCGTGGAGCCCCAGATCGAGGGAGATTATCAGTGGTCTTGTATGTCTTCCATTTTCGAATTATTGCTCCCACAGTGGATTTCTTCACTCCAAGCTGGTTGCCTATTGCAGAATTAGTCTTCCCAGCCTGGTGCAGGGCTACAATTTTGTTTCTGGTGTCTTTTGACAGCTCTTTGGTCTTCCCCATAGTGGAGTTTGGAGTCTGATTGTTTGAGGGTGTGCACAGGTGTCTTTTTATACTGATAACATATTTAAACAGGTGCCATTACTACAGGTAATGAGTGGAGGAAAGAGGAGACTCTTAAAGAAGAAGTTACAGGTCTGTGAGAGCCAGAAATCTTGATTGTTTGTAGGTGACCAAATACTTATTTTCCACCATAATTTGCAAATAAATTCTTACAAAATCAGACAATGTCATTTTCGGGATTTGTTTTCTCATTTTGTCTCGCATAGTTGAGGTCTACCTATGATGTAAATTACGGACGCCTCTCATCTTTTTAAGTGGGAGAACTTGCACTATTGGTGACTGACTAAATACTTATTTTCCCCACTGTATATATATATAACTATGTGTATGCTAGCTCTTTATATATACATCAGGCAGACCACTGCTTTTAGAGCAGAGTGGTGGTGAGTAACCTAGACAACGAGCTGCCAACAATGGGAGGTAAAGAGCAGCATATCAGGAAGAGGAGGAGAGAAGTTTGCTAAATGAATGTATTTGCAAAAATATTTATCTTGACAGGTCCTACAAGTTTAAAGGGTTTTTAACATATTGTTAACATATTGCTGCTATATAAGTAAACATAAAAACATGTTATGCTTACCTCTCTGCACTCCCCTGGTGTCCTGATGCAGTATTGCTGGTATCCCCCACTGTAACTACTGTTACTTCCAAGACAATGGATTAATTTTGGGCGGATTAAATAAAAGTATCTATTTCTAATTAAAATTTAAAGTGTTATTCCCATCATAGGTAATATAGTTAAAGGGGTTATTGCTGCCATAAAAGAAAACATAACAAACATTATATGCTTACCTCTCTGCGCTCCTCTGGTGTCCTGATGTGGTCGCCAGTGTCCCCTGCTCATCTCGGGAGGGACAACCCATTCAGCCAATCACTGGCTGACTGGCCAGTCACTAGCTGCCACTCCAGAGATGAGTAGGGGGCACTGGTGACCACATCAGGACATCAGGGGAGCACAGAGAGGTAAGCATATAATGTTTGTTATGTTTTCTTATATGGCAGCAACATGTTAAAAATATGTTAAGGCTAGATAACCCCTTTAACTATATTAGCTAAGATGGGAATACCCCTTTAAATTTTATAGAATTAGACAGTTAATCTGCTCCAACATTCCTCCCTCAGAAATGCGCTCGCTCCCTTAACTTCCCACTAGCCTCCATTTCCTCCAATGTAAATATATACGGTATTGACGTGACTGTGATATGTTATTAACCCATTGATCTAATCCTTTCTTATTATCGTCTTTCTACAGGCAGACCCTATGGGATGAAACCGTTCCTAACCCACACAGCTAAGCCGGTTGTCACATGTAAAGCGTTTCAGTATGGCAGCAGCTGTGGGCATTTTACTGCCTGGGGCCACGAATCAATTAGAGCTTTTACCTGGAAATCTTTCTATCCTGTCTAAACTCCTGTGAACTTTAATGTATCATTAACGCGCTCTTTCCTATGTAGAACAAGCAGGTCTCTTAACAGCGGAGGGCCAATTCAGCCGCGTTGAATCAGCTATGGATATTGTTTGTACGGCAGTTTCCCTTGGAAGCACTGGCAGCAAGGTGACACATTAATGTGCAATTATAAAGCTTCTATGTATTTTTACCCATTACCGGAGAACACAAAGTTTCATTAAACGAAGGTTCGGGCAAACCTAGGCGCTGTTAGAAAGTACAGGCCGATCATTTGTCACTGCTGAATCTGCTCATTGCTACTGAATGTAAATTGCCCACAGAGTGCATAAATGATGACTTTGTGAATTGCTCATGTCAGGGCTGAATGCCAGTTCACATCATGCAATTTTCTCTCGGCACGCAGCTCCCCTAACCCTTTCTAATACGCGACTGAGGCATATTCAAGCAAAGGCATTCATAGTCAATTTTCAGCTAGCCGTTTGTATAGACTGGAATCATAATAGAACAGTATGGAAGGTGGTAAGGAAAAAAAAAATATAAAAAAAATACCGTAAAAATATATACTTGTCAGCTACATAAGCTAAAAGTCAATTAGTCTGTATAGTAAAGAGTTAAACACCTAGTGCAGAGGAAGCCGTAAGCTGCAGCCAAGTATGACAAGGCCGGATTTATAGAAAATGGGCATAAAAAAGAACGGAGGAGAAAAGAATAGAATAAAAATGCAGCCGTATATAAAATAATGCATTTATATAAAGAAGAAGAATAAATATTGGGGGAGATTTATCAAACATGGTGTAAAGTGAAACTGGCTCAGTTGCCTCTAGCAACCAATCAGATTCCACCTTTCATTTTCCAAAGTGTCTGTGAGGAATGAAAGGTGGAATCTGATTGGTTGCTAGGGACAACTGGGCCAGTGTCACTTTACACCATGTTTGATAAATCTCCCCCATTATTTCTATACAATATCCAAATGATATCACCATTTACTGCCTTTTTAATACTGCTATATACTGCATGATGGCATCAAGGTTATTCAATGATTTATAAATAAAACTGCCATACAGTGTTCAAATAATACTACCGTGCTACATGGGGTGAGTGTAAAGTCTCTGGACAGCCTTGTATATCAGAAACAAAAGGAAAAATTATATATTTGAATATGCCAACAAGTAATGGGTGAGGGGCCTATCTTTAGGCTATGTCCGGAACATGGCCGCCATATTGGGAACAAGAGTAAGGTTTTCTTTTTAAAATGAGAAGGTGGTCAATCAAAGAACAGAATTGTCTCAGATATTGTGCACAGCTATTTTGCAGGTTCAATGTGCTGTCCCTGGTGCTGAACACAGAGCTGAAGGCATTGGATTCAATCCTCATTGAGCAGCAGGGGAGCAAGGGGGGTAAGTATGCACCCTGTTATTGTTTCACTACATGGAGAGGCAGTACACTCTTTTTTCTATTTTCCCACAGAACCCCTTTATTAACATTTTTATTTTTTGGTAATTAAAAAAAATATATATTTTAATTTTATTTTCTAGTCTTAATATCTAGATTTAAAATAAAACCAGAATCTTGCCATTTTGATTCTGGCTACTAAGCCTGATAATAAGCTAACACTTCCTGTTCTATAGAAGAAACTTATCCTTTTCATCATTGCAGACAGGATCACAATGAAAGGTGTCACTGGCAGAGCCGCTTCTGTCATGAGGCAGAATGAGTATTCCGCCTCAGGCGTCGGATTCTGCGGTCCCCGATGGGGCGGCATAATCTTACGCGTTGCTGTAATTTTTGTTAAGTATAACCTAACAAAAATGAACCTACAACAAATATAGTGTGAGCGC
Source organism: Dendropsophus ebraccatus (assembly GCF_027789765.1). Lineage (NCBI taxonomy): Eukaryota > Metazoa > Chordata > Amphibia > Anura > Hylidae > Dendropsophus > Dendropsophus ebraccatus. Next base: position 179,639,682 of record NC_091456.1, read on the forward strand.
ACACTGAATGAATTGAAATATAGCAAATGGAGTGCGAGCTACTTCAGAAAAAAATACATGTAATAAACCAAAAAAGCAAGCCTGAAGAAAGAAAATGCTCAGCACATCCAAAATAATACACAAACTATGCTTTATTAAATATTTGCAGATAAAAACACACAAAAAAGAAAGAAAAAAGCTGTATACAGCAATTAAAACCAACTACATAGAGGGAGACCCAAATACGTCAGCCCTCAAACCGAGGTCCTCCACATGAATAAATCATGCTTTGAAGGTACAGCACCCCTTACTGGTGTCAAAATACAGGTATACAACGCATGCATAAGTAATAATACAAAACAAATAACATGTGAAAATAAAACATACACATAATAACCTAACACATGCACTAATGTACAAACCAAAATTTAGAAATGGTGGAGGGATGAGAGTGACCCCGGTGCTACACTTCCCCACGCGTTCTGTCAGCAAGCCGTTGACTTCATCAGGGGTCTTTGTGTTTTTATCTGCAAATATTTAGTATATAAACAAGCGACATTATTTCGATGGCCGAAGCCATCGGCCGTTGTTTGCATTGACTTTAATGTAAATCATTGCTTTTTATAATGAACGTCCGTTCTTTTCATAAAAAGTATGGTGTGTGAACATAGCCTTAAAGCGAATGTACCATCTGGTACATTTGCTTTAACATGATCCATGGATAGATCGGTGCAGAAAAGCTGGTGCCGCGGTTCATTTTTAGAACCGCAGCCCAGGTCCCGTGTACGGCAACATTCTATCCACGGGTACCAGGCCGGGGCTGAAGCACTGGAGGCAGGCTGTGTCATAGAGGGGCGGGGGATTCCTCCCACTGGGGGCAGCCGGGCCCACCTCCAGTGCTTCAGCCCCGGCCTGGTACCCGTGGATAGAATGTTGCCGTACACGGGACCTGGGCTGCGGTTCTAAAAATGAACCGCGGCCCCAGATTTTCTGCACCGATCTATCCATGGATCATGTTAAAGCAAATGTACCAGATGGTACATTCGCTTTAAGGCTATGTTCACACACCATACTTTTTATGAAAAGAACAGACGTTCATTATAAAATGCAATGATTTACATTAAAGTCAATGCAAACAACGGCCGATGTCTTCGGCCATCGAAATAATGTCACTTTTTTATATGTAGTGGGAACATACTATAATCACAGACTGTAATGAATTTGGGAAACTATGGCTGTAGTGGTCATTGAAAACAACGGCCACAGGTGTCTGAATTCATTGAGTTCTAATGTTTTCAATACAATGACGGCCTTTGTTGTGCACACAGTGAATTAACTACGGCCGCTGTTTACTGCAGCTGTACAAAATAATGAACATATGTTTTGTGCAGCCGCAGTTCGTGATCAACGGCCGTAGAAAATAGACTGTTTACACACTTTGTGGCCATCCTGCCTGCCGTAGTGTGAATAAAAGCCAATGGCTAATCAATTATCATTCACACCAATACCACATGCAGTGGAAAATAATGCTCCTACGGCTGATAATGCAATATATACCAGAGGAATACGTAATACAGAGACCATTGTTTGACACTCAAACCAATGGCCGTATCCAACAACAGCCATGGTATTACACTGTGTGAACATAGCCTTAAAATGTACCTATAAAGTTAAGCTCCACATCAGGCGTGGAGAGATACTATCCACAAAGAACTGTTGGCTTGCTGAGGCAACTGTGCTACCCCAAGACACAAGTCCTATGAATTAGAAAGTGGCTTGCGCATGAACCTCACAGGGTGTCATTCTGTTGCCTTGGCAACTGTCCTGCCCAGCGTGGTATATGTCTCTTTACAATTAATCTATCAAATCTATCTAGCAAATCTATCAAAGAAGACTTAGAAAAGAGCATACCTGGAGCATGCTTAAGTCTTATTGTTCAGCATTAGAATACCAGTAGCTAAGTTAGATGAAGCCCTAGGAAATCCAGGAAAACATGGATACAGCCATATGCCATAGGCTGTATCCATGTTTTACCGTACTCCCTAGGGCTGCATCCAACTTCTTCAGCCACCAGTAATCAAATGCCGAAAGATTGGACTCGAGCATGCTCCAGTTGTGCTCATCTCTATTGACCTAGATGTCTTCATAGTTACAGACTGTGAACATATTCTCTGGCGCCACCCAGTGGTGGCCATGGATGACCGAATATTCACTCTATTGCACTAGGAAAGTGGAAACTCTGACAATTCTAAAGAGATATTAAAGACTTAATCAGCACATAATTTTTTTTATTGAGAACAGCTTCATATTAATTCATCCTTTATCTTTATTCTTGTCTTCTTCCATATTTTACAGGTGAAATAGTGATTATTAAATTGAGTCAATGAGGCTGACCTGTGTACGACTTCTTCATTAACACTAAAGAATTACAATATAAAAATGTCATTAACACTTTGGAAATGCATTGACTACACCCCCGTCACCGCTGCCACCATACTGACGCATTCATTTTACTGTTGAATGAGTATGAATACATTTGTAACAAGATAATGTCTGTTTTGCTCCTACAGCCATCATGATTAACCACAATGATATTAACTTCAAAGGGCATTAAAGGTAAACTATAAGAGGGTTAGAAGCATATACCCTGCTGAAATGCCCCTATAGGGCATAGGGCGCCAATTTTAGTTTACTTAAAGGAGAAGTCCGGCCATTTTTAAAATCTGGCAGCCGGCAGGGAAAAATTTGATCAGGAGTAAAAACTTACCTCTCCCTGTGCCCGAGGTGAGTGGCGGGACCTGCCCCAGGACCCCCGTTGGGCTTTGGGCTCTCCGGTGCTGACACGCCACAACTCGGCTGAAGTACTGACCACTCAGAGATTCAGTGACTGGAGCAGGACACCGATCCAGCCACTGATTGGGAGAGCGGCCAATCCATGAGTCGGGACAGGCATTTTCCCCCGGTCGTGGCATCATGATAACTCGGGGGAAAATGCCTTTTGGCGGGGGGGTCCTCGGTCCGCTCACCGGGAGAGGTAAGTTCTTACTCCTGATCAAATTTCCCCGACTCCTGCCTGCTCCCTTTAAACCTCCCATGTGTTATAAGCATATCTGCATATTTGAATTTCTCACCGTTTTCATCATTTCTCTGCCTGCTGTCTGTGAATGGGGACATTTTTCTAATAGAAAAAAAAAGCTGAAAAAATGCCTTATCATGCATAAAGATGGGAAAGATGATTATTTAACCTGTGTGGAACTTTATACAGTTTTTTTCATGACCTGATAAAAGAAAAATAAGGGACGAGGACTTTTTCAGAGCTTCTTATTTATTTTATTTTTTTTTCAAATTTAACACTAAAAAACTTGTAATACTGCATACTAGTACTTAGTATATAACTACTATAACACTGTTCTCTATGAACAAGAATTTAACTACTATAATACTGCTCCTACATACAAGAATATAAGCACTGTAATACTGCTGCTATATACAGGAATATAACTACTATAATACTGCTCTGATATACAAGAATATAACTACTATAATACTGCTCCTATATACAGGAATATAACTACTATAATACTGCTCCTATATACAAGAATATTACTATAATACTGCCCCCTATATACAAGAATATAACTACTATAAAAATGCCCCTATATACAAGAATATAACTACTATAATACTGCTCCTATATACAAGAATATAACTACTATAATACTGTTCCTATATACAAGAATATAACTACTATAATACTGCCCCTATATACAAGAATATAACTACTATAATACTGCCCCTATATACAAGAATATAACTACTATAATACTGCTCCTATATACAAGAATATAACTACTATAATACTGCTCCTATATACAAGAATATAACTACAATAATACTGCCCCTATATACAAGAATATAACTACTATAATACTGCCCCCTATATACAAGAATATAACTACTATAATACTGCTCCTATATACAAGAATATAACTACTATAATACTGTTCCCTATATACAGGAATATAACTACTATAATAATGCTCCTATACGGTACATGGGGCCGTGTGGCTTGATCAATTCACATACAGAATTCTGATGTTTTTTATGCAGCCGAGAGGTATTAGTATCAGCCATAGGTGTGAGGTGCAGCACTCTTTTTCTTCCCTGAACCATAACTATTATAATACTGCTCCTATATACAAGAATATAACTACTATAATACTGCTCCCTATATACAGGAATATAACTACTATAATACTGCTCCTATATACAAGAATATAACTACTATAATACTGCTCCTATATACAAGAATATAACTACTACAATACTGCTCCCTATATACAGGAATATAACTACTATAATACTGCTCTTATATACAATAATATAACTACTATAATACTGCTCCTATATACAAGAATATAACTACTATAATACTGCCTCCTATATATAAGAATATAACTACTATAATACTGCTCCTTTATACAAGAATATAACTACTATAATACTGCTCCTATATACAAGAATATAACTACTATAATACTGCTCCTATATACAGGAATATAACTACTATAATACTGCTCCTATATACAGGAATATAACTACTATAATACTGCTCCTATATACAAGAATATAACTACTATAATACTGCTCCTATATACAAGAATATAACTACTACAATACTGCTCCCTATATACAAGAATATAACTACTATAATACTGCTCCTATATACAAGAATATAACTACTATAATACTGCTCCTATATACAAGAATATAACTACTATAATCCAACTGGAGGAGAAGATCTGAGTTTGCACCAAAGTCTAATATCGTGTCATGCGTACCCACGAGCTAGGACTTGTACAGTGAGGATATTAGGCTAACGGTGTGCAGCATAGGGGTGCAAAGCTTAAACAAAGTGTATAGGTAATCCAAAAAAGGAGACAAAGAAGCTTGCACTCACCAAAAAACCGCTGCGGTATATGTCCGTTTATTTCGTCTTGATAGACGGGAGTGGGGAGGGGAAGTGAAAGCAGGGGCGTCCAGTGACTACAGCCGTTTCACGTGACTAATCACGCCTCTTCTGGCCTGGGGACTGCTCCTATATACAAGAATATAACTACTACAATACTGCTCCCTATATACAAGAATATAACTACTATAATACTGCTCCTATATACAAGAATATAACTATTATATTACTGCTCCTATATACAAGAATATAACTACTATAATACTGCTCCTATATATAGGAATATAACTACTATAATACTGCTTCTATATACAAGAATATTACTATAATACTGCTCCTATATACAAGAATATAACTACTATAATACTGCTCCTATATACAAGAATATAACTACTATAATACTGCTCCTATATATAGGAATATAACTACTATAATACTGCTCCTATATACAAGAATATTACTATAATACTGCCCCATTTACAGACATACAACTGTTGTCATTCTGATTTCTCCTGGGCCTCTGATGAATCTTAGATTACTGCCTAGAACTTTCTTGACAAATTACGCACTTGACAAATATTACCAGCTAGTCAAACAGATGAAACAAAAGAGTGGCTTATAATCAACATTTATGAGCAGAATATTCTGAGTTCATATTTTGCAGAAATACATAATTTACCGGAGACGTTACTGTGAGGTATTAAATCTGTTATAAATAATTCAATGTGTTCCGCTCTATCGGCGGCAGGTGCGCACTGTTTACACGTCGCTTACACAATTAATCACACAATTCTTTACCCAGGAGTCTTACAACACAGAGGGAACCGGAATTAAAGGGGAAATTTACAGATAGGGATTAAGGGTCTGAGGGAAAAAAATAAAATAAAATCGAGGGAAGGGGGACGTAAATACCTCATTGGGCTACAAGACTTTCAATGCCATGGAACCATAGGACTCTACAGGCAGCAATCCATTTACAGGAGAGGTTCCCTAATTTTTGTCTAGCTACTTTCTAATCTCTATGATGTCCATATGATATTTTGGGGCATTTGAACTGGAGATATCCATCTGGGACAGACGATAAGACTATGGTTGACCTGCATTGTTCCGGTTTTCGTAAAGAAAATTTTCGACAAGGACATCATACACAGATGTGCACAATGTAATAATATGTCCTTTATTTATATGGCTCCAACTTATTCCGCAGCGTTGTCCATAGCTTGTCATCACTCACATGCGCCCCTATCGCCATCAGAGCTCATAATCTAAATTATTAGGTTTTTGGAGTGTGGAAGGAAACCCATACAAACTCCTTACAGATGTCCTGAGAGGGACTTAAAGCCACCACTCAAACCAATGCCAACCACTGTCCTCCGACATGTCAGAAGTTACTGATTGCCCTGGGTATTACTCCTGAGATCAGCTGCAATCCCGGTATACCTTGGGGGGGTAGGTGGGGTGTTTGCACTATACTCAACCAACCGGCCGCCAGAACAACTGACTCATTCCGACTCTCTGCCACCCTTCCGATGTGCAAAATTTCAACACAAACGCAACATACGGTTAGAAATTTTGAGGTTAAAATATGGTTGTATTTCCAGTGTAACAATGTGCTCCATTGAAATAAATAGGAAATTTTCAGGCAGTGCAAACACCATATAGAATAACAGTAGTATCTGAGTACGGGAATAAAAATAATGAAATAACTTATCATTTATAACCTGTTTTTGCCCAAAAAACATCTTTTTTTTCTTCACCTGTTCACACATTGTTTTATTTTCACTTTTTTCAATTAAAATTACATATATATCTCATACTACGTGTGACCATAGCCTAATACTGTATACTGAAGTATTTTACTATAAGCTGGCCAACCCCTTTACTGTAATCAATACGGCTCAAAACCTGGTTTAGACCATTAAAATCCTTCTTTCTGACCATATATGTAAGAAAGGTTCTTTAATTTATGTTCTTTGGTGAGTATAGTTATATCAGTTGGGGTATGGATTGCGAATCTTGAATAATTTCTGGTAGACAATAAGTAGATAATATTGTAGATGGTTGGTGATCGGCTTGCACAGTATGGCAGAGAAAAGGTTCTGCCCCTGAACTTTATTTATACTCTCATGAGCCATAGGTTCTGCCCCACTGTCCAAATCATTTTTACTCCATGCAGAATTATGGTAAGATCCATATGGAATCCAACAACAATATACTTATTTCCATGCTGTTAAATTAATATCTGACCTTTGTAGGTATTTAAAGGGGTTGGCAACTTTATAGTAAAATAGTTCAGTGTACAGTATTAGTAAGTGTAGTCACTGTATATACTGACAGCAGCTCCCTGTGTACCTCATAGAGCTAATATCAGACTCCTCTCCTCCAGGCTGTGCTTCCCTGCTCTGTGGTGAGTCTGTCCATAAGATGGCAGACATGGAGGAGCATGTGACCATGCCTCGTCCCCAGTGTCTTCCACACTGGGGGCGGGGCATAGTCACATGATCCTCCATGTCAGCCATCTTATGGACAGAAATACCACAGAGCAGGAGAAAACAGCCTGGAGGAGAGGAGTCTGATATTAGCTCTATGAGGTACACAGGGAGCTGCAGTCAGTATATACAGTGACTACACTTACTAATACTGTACACTGAACATTTTTACTATAAAGTGGCCAACCCCTTTAACGGAATAGAAAATCCTGTGGTGGGCATGTTGGAAGACAGAAGAGAAGTACCTTCCTCTTATTTAAAACCTCTTCCATATGTCGTCATTGGACCCCATCAATCCTGAGAGTGGAAACACAATAGTGCTCGCAATAAAGTTCTCACTGTGCCTTCACTCCATTCATTTTCTGTGGGGTGTGGTGATCACTCCATTCATTTTCTATGGGGTGTGGTGATCACTCCATTCATTTTCTATGGGGTGTGGTGATCACTCCATTCATTTTCTGTGGGGTGTGGTGATCACTCCATTCATTGAGGGGACGACTGTGTTTCTATTTTCAGGAATGGTGGGGGTCTTAGCGATCAGACCCTCAGTGATTAGCTTGTTATTCCTTATCCTCTGGATGCGATGGGATTACCCCTTTAAATACCCACAATTGATCCTGATTTAAGGATAAGAACACTGAATGCAAATGTTAAATGGATTACACATGGCATCCCAACTAGTATTCTATAAGTTACACTAGGGCATTGAGCTGAATCTATGCATAATCCAACATAATTGTCCTGTGCTGTCATCACAACAATTCAGTACCCGTACCATCGACATTGCCCACCCCCTTCAATCTTCTTAGTCAACCCCTTTAATGCTACTGGTCCTGATGAAGCTTTTTCAGTCTACAGCTGCCAGGAGACAAACCAAGGATACATCCACGCTGGGTAAGTTTCATGCCCTCATTCAATAGGACATTAACAGAACTCACCCGATATGGTTATCCATAGTTACCCAAATCTACCGATCAGGAAAAGCTTCATTATGGCAGATGAGAATGGAGATTTCTACAAGACCAGCTGACAATTCAGTATCAGAGATGAGCACAATTCGAGCATGCTTGAGCCGGGCTGCTCGGCATTTGAATACCTGCTGACAAATATGGATGCAGCCCTATGGAATCCTGGGAAAAATTTATACTTATAAAAGTATACTTATAAAAATTTTAATTGATGGCAAATGTAGGGTTAAAGAAGGATTAGCCATGTAGTATTTTTTTTTACCTCAATACCATGTACCCCATAGAAGTAAGATGCACTCTTTTTGTTTTTTTTTGGCAACTCACATACATCATCTCATAAAACCACCAAAAGTTACATTTAGATAACAATGTTGGAAGGTCCATTATGGGACATACCCTGTATTCTGATGTATACTGCAGGGCACGTACAGACTTTAGTAGACATCATTTCAACTTTGGGCGAACGTATGTTTTGTTTGTGGAACTCAGAAGTAGAGTTGATCGAACCTCGGGAATTCCTAGGTTTGATCGAACTCAAACATTCACGAACCTTCCGCATTTAATTGCTGATGCCTTCCCGGTCCGTGGGGAAGGAGGAGAGTGCCCGGGTACCACCTGGAATTCCGCGATTCAGCCTATTACCTAAGTTTTGTGAATGTTTGAGTTCGATCAACCCTAGGATTCCCCGAGGTTCGATCAACTCTACTCAGAAGTGTAATAGACTATGTTTTTCAGTGTAATAAAAAGTATATGGTCAAGAAATAGACCCAGCATAGTCACTAGTAGACTACATTTGGCTTATTAAACTCAACAGGCATATGTCTGAAAATCTTTTGAAAGGATTCTGTCGTACACTAGCAATGTATTTCCAAAACACCATGTGAACATCTTGTCAAAAGATGGCTGAACCAATCAACTTTAGCAGGACTGAGCCAAAAGAGTTAGGGGTCCTCCCAACTCCCCTTCAGGAAAGAGACATAATTTTTTGATTCTTGGACAGGTAAGATGTTTTGCTCCTTCTCTCCCCACTGAACACTGCATCATGCAAAGCATTCATGTGTATCGGAGACGGAGAGAGATAGCGGTCAGTTGGATAAATGTTTGTCCAGCAGCTATAAAAGGGGATATCCAGAGAGCAGGAATGGTCCTATTGTGTCTGTTCTCTGGTGCTCCACTTACCTCCTCTTCCCTTCTGTGCTAATAACTTCCGCAGATGAGAGGGGGCGGGGTAATACTGCTGGCACTTCGGGCATTGCATTTGGGCAAAACCACACCCACAATGTCCAATAGCTTCCCGATGTCAGAGAAATTGGCAACATCTTGATCACTGCCCACAACATACTCCCGTCCCCTCTCATCTGTGGAAGTATCAGCAAGGATGGGCAGAATAGGGAAGTTGTGCAATGGTGGCCTTTCCTGCTCTCCACATAACCCTTGAAGGTGCCCCCACACACTAAAAACTAAAAACAGAAAAACTACCAAAGATTATCTTGATGTTTTTTTTTAAGCCATTATGTTTTTTGTTTTTTTCCTGGGGTTTTGACTTTAAGTGTGGATGGCTTTCTTTTTTATTTCTTATTTTTTGCCTTTGGCATTTTAAGACGGCCAGAAGAAAGTCTATTAAGAGAGAAAAGTAGAAAAAAAACACCAAACCCTCAGCATGCTGAGATCTTTGAAAAACTGCCCCAGAGCAAAAAAAAAATGCTAGAGAGGATAGAAAAATGCCACAAAAACCCAGCCAAGTATGGTATTTCATAAAATTCCACTGACTCACAGCTAACATCTGGCCACAGCATTTTTGCTTGAAAAAATGCCCTGCTTTTTTTTTTGCCAATTTTTGCTAAAATTTTAGCCAGTGTAAAACCAGCCTAAAAAGAGTATGGCCACCATTAATAATGCAGCTAAATAAAACAAATCCTGTCAAATAAAAATAAAGAATCCACAAAATAAATTAGTCTGAATTGAATTCATTTAATTTCACACAATGAATAACATATGAATAGGATTATTATTTTTTTTTTTGTTTTTTTGTTTTAGTTAAGTGCTCTATACTGCTAACCGGATTTGGTAGCCAAAAAACCGAGCTTTCTTTTAGAAAAAAAAAAAAAAAAGTTTAAAAACCAACATCTAGGATCATGACACAGCATGACAAGAAAGCATGCCTGATGTACCTATGCATCATATAACAGCAATTTCATATTCATTTTGTAGTTTTTTTTCCGTTTTTCATTTTTAAATGTACAAAAATGCTTCATGAATAAAAACTGTTACAAAAAGAACATTTCAAACAATGTACAAGTTTCTTCTTGCCTCTATATTCAATAAAATACAAATACAATTTTTTTTTGTTCTAAAATATGTTTACATACAATCAAAGTAGAACATGCAAGTACACTTTAAAAAAGGCTTTTAAAAACCACTTATGAATACAAACTAAAAATTAGCCAGCACGACTTGTAAAACAATTTTGTGCCCCGTTCTTTTTTTTTTTTTTTGTCTTCCTTAAATATATACATATATAACATTTCATGTGCATTACTTAAGAAATAGCTTAGAAAAAAAAAGCAACGCGGGACTGAAACGTAACACCCCCGACGTTGATAGATTGGCAGCTCATTCACTTATCGATATAATGTCTTCCTTTCCTTGTAGTGTAAATATAGACATATATGGGATTTATTAAACTGAGGAGGAAGAAGGGGGGGTGGGGGGTGGAGATGTGCTTTTGAATTTAACTGGGGGACTGTATTATTCTTAATGGGTAAAACAGCCGAGACTGCGAGTAAGCTACGGATGACACAAAAATAACAAAACTAAATTTTTAATTTTGATTATTACACCAAAAAAATAACTTTTTTTGATTTTTAGGTACATGCAACATTGCAGTGAAAAAGATCTGCACTGAATACATATGTAGCCAAACTTAAGAGCCCATTTTGTCACACTTGAATACATGAGCTTTACACTTTCTCGATAGTATGGATATCCAGACAGTTACATGATCGTAACCCTAAATCTTTCATTTCTGTTAAGCAAAACCCTAAATGCAATAACACTGTTTGAACCTATTTTAACTCATTAGCATGCTTATTATATACAGTTAACAAAAACTTTCCTTTGTACTCTGCAATGGGTTTACTGGCATATATTAAACTTTGAAGCAAAAAAATGTGTGACGAAGTCTACATGCTAACACACATTGGTAAAAAACACCTAAAAAAGACACATATCCTAAAAAAAAATTACAGCTATATGAGCAATTGTGGGGCCTCTGTAGTGCATACATGGTAACCAAATTGGTCCTGGAGAAAAAAAAAATGTAAAAAATTACACGGATGATATCAAGTTGTTGGAACCAAATTTTTGAAATTATCAATTGTCGATAGTCTTGCACCTGAGATTGAGAAGCCACCTGTATCACAAGTGAAATCTATTTTCTCAAAAAATATTCACTATGGAACTGGTCATGCCATGAGTTATTAAATTCTAGGTAATCTATGTGGCCCTGAGGGCTTCTGTACATTATTATTATTGTTATGGCTTTCAACATGGCCCAAGAAAGTGTATGACTAAGAATTCAAGATGTACATGAAGAAGCTGATCGTTCCTCAACACTTTAATGAAGCAACAAACTCCTTCAAAGTGTTTCGAAGGTAAAGTCGTGATCTCGCTCTTGGTTTACATTATGACTCAAGCAATTAGAAATTGGTTAAATTTCCATTATAGACAAGTGTCTCCCGTTCCTTTAATATTTAACATTATTTTAAAAAGAAAAAGTTAAATCTGGCAGTATTTTTGCCCTAAAATCTATAAATGCCCCATAGAAACTAAAATTTCTAAAATAAAATTAAAATTTTTCCAGCACTGGATTCATTTCCAGGGCAGAAGTAGGTTGAATTTTTTTTTTTATATATATAAATTATGTCAGTTAAAACTGCAAAAAATAAAATAAAATAAAAATTTAGAATTCATTTTAAGTGCAATTTTTTTTAACGGATATAAAGATAATCTTATAATTTTAGTAATTGTTTAAAGAACAAACTAAAGTTTTAAGATCCTACTTTGTTTATAATAAAGTACTGTAATTTATGATTGATGAGGCATACTGGGACTCTCGAAGAGCCATAGTACTTTCTATACAGTGTGCCTCCTACCATCTAATCCAGAATTAATTCAATCAGTTTTGGTTCGAGAGCCATAATCTAGATGATTTTTTATTGTTTTTGTTTTCTTGGGCCTTAAATCAGCTGCTACGTTTCAGATTGGACTAATGGACCAATAGACAGACTTAAAGTCACAGTCAGTTTGCAATCATGCAGACTGAAAAAAAGTTTATAATTACATTATGTACAACAGAAAAAAAAATACTTTATTAAGGCAACCACAATTGGAGTTCCTCCTTCCCAAAGTGGCTTAAAGTGTGAACAATTGCAGTTATGATATCCTATAGTTTTAAGATAAGAACACTTGCTCCACTGTAACAACTATCAGTAAGTCTGTGATCATTCTAGTAGTTATTCAGGTATACAGCCTTTTCGGTAATTGCTTAAAATCAAAAATATACATTACTTTATGAAAATTTGTTGGCAACACACTGCACCTGTTGGGTATGACAGTGCCATGTATTGTGGTTAAGGTGCAATATATGAGTACTGCCAAAAGGGGGGAGTCTGCAGCCTCCAAAAACTAAAGCTGACCTCTATGTGTATTAAACTCCATCCAGGTTTGATAGGGGGAACAAATTCTAAAAATAGAAGAAATTTAGATTTTTTTTTCTATTCCTTATGGTGCTTAGCCAGTCTCCAAAGGCTCATAAAAATGCACTAAAGTGAACCCATACTTAAAGTAATGAAAGGGCTGAGATATGGATGGGATGCGTATCTACATAAATCGTAAAGAAGACCATGGCAAAAAATGTTTTACACATTCATTTCCAAAATTTCATTATGGTGAAGAAATGAGGGGGGAAAAAATAATATACCATCCTGTTGATACCCCCCCCCCCACCACCAATACTCGCCATGTCTATTACCAGAAATCTCTTGTACTGCTATTGATATTTTACAGAACCTTCTGTTGGGTTCTGGAATGGAGGAGAATATATCATTACCCTGAAATAAAAAGTACATTGTCTAAATATACAACACAGGTTGACTTTTTTTCACAATTACATAGGGTATAGCATGAAGGTACAAATGTGAAATCTAGTGCTAAAAGATTTGTACTTTAGCTGTAGTACAAAGCAGTCGTATTGTAATGTTAGATAAAGGAAGGGGGGGTGGGGCAAAAAAGAAAATGCTGCAACCATTCATGGGGATCAACCCTTAACATCAATTGTCGGCCTGATTATCAAATTAAACATCAGTCTGTAGTGATCTCAGGGGTTATTTTCAGATTCCCCTCGTCTTTTCCTGTGTCTTTTTGTCTTCACCACCTCCTCCTCCATGAATTTCCTCTTTCCGTTTCTTGGCCCTCGAGAATTTTGTGTTTCTCTTGCCATATGAATGACTGCTTCGATGGTGTCCATGACTGTGTCTTGTTTTTTTCCCTCTGGTTCCTGCGAGTGGAACTTTTGACCTCGTTTGTTGGGGAGGTCAACACATTTCTCCAGAACAGGCATTTGGTCTCTAGAGTCATCGTCAAACAAGACCGGTTGCTTTCTTGGGCGACCTCTCCTCTTCTTCACAAAGTTATTGCCAGTCTTGGATTGTCTCTGTAACCTCTTGGCCTTTAGAATTTTGTTCACATGATCCATGTTCTTTTTGGTGGACAGAATTTTGTTGTAGTTGCACATTTTCCTCACTTCGCCCTGGATCGCTTCAATCTCACATCTCTTGAAACGATTTCGGAGTGAGGCTGTAGAGAAAAAACAAAGGCAGATTTTTATTTGAGTTTGATGATGGCCTCAGTATGATTGATGGCCTACTCTCAGTAGAGGCCATCAATCGCCGATGAGTAAGGAGCAGACACCTATTATACCCACACTACATATTGAATAGGGCCAAAAGCAGTTGGCTCCCTTCACTGTGTAGTGGTTGTGCCTCATTACTGCAGCTCAACTTCCATTCAAGTGAATGTGAGCTGAGCTGTAGTAACCAAGCCCAGTCACTATGAAGTGATTACAGCCAACTGCTTCTAGCTCTGTTTAACTGTTTAATTCAGGTGCCCAATGGTGGACATCTAGTCAATACCTTGTCAATATATTTGATGGTTATGTTTTATTCCAGAAACAGCACCACTCTTGGTTTCTATGGGGGTATTGCAAGTCAATTGCATTGAAAAGAATGCACCTAAGTTGTAATACTACACACAACCTAAAGACAGATGCAGCACTGTTTTTGGAAAAAAGCTTTTTTTTTTTTTTTTTTAATCCTGGACAATCTTTAAGGGGGAGTTTAATAAGAGACAACTCCTTTCAGGCTTCCTGCTTCCAAGGTATACTGTCAGCCCCCTTTACTGTGTGCCAGTTTGTGTGGTGCACAGTGTTACCTAGGTGGGTGTTCACAGCAGTTAGACCCCCTTTTCCCAGGAGGCGAAATTGTTGTGAAGCCCCTGCCTAGGTGACACTGTCTACCAATGAAATTAAGTGATATTAGAGCAGAAAAAAATACATACTTTTATACCGGTATATATCGAATGTGAAAGAGCTAAACTTGTTGCCGGTGTGGTAAACATGAAGTAAAGGGGGCCGCAGTACTACTTTAAGCTAAGACACCTGATGTCTTCCCAGTCCTTGGGGAAGGAGGAGAGTTCCCGGGGACCGCCTGGAATTCAGGGATTCAGCCTATTACCTAGGCTGAATCTCGGAATTCCAGGGGGTCCCCTGGCATACTCCTCCTTCTGCATGGACCGTGAAGACATCAGCAATCTAATGCGGAAGGTTCGGGTATGTTCGAGTTCGATCGAACCTAGGATTTTCCGAGGTTCGGTCAACTTTAGTCCTGAGAAGTAGTTACCATTCTGTGATGTCTATATGCCCTTCATGAGACAACCCTCTTTAAAAACCACTGTTACGGGGGGCGGAGTTTGACCGCACACCAGAGCAGACGCATGTGAACCTCGCTCCGTCTGCCTGTGCAGGAGAACTGCCATTAAGAGCCTCTCTACAGCACCTAAAATGAGCAAGGTTGGCAGAGATCTATTCAGGCAACCTCACTGCACTCCAGGAAAGAAAAGAAGACAGGGCAATCTTACAAATTTCATGAGAAAGAACACACGCTCCCCTGCCACACCATTCAAGATGGTGCCCGTCACTGTCTCACAGCAAGGTAACGCTGAAGATTCAGAACATGGGAGTGTCGCAGATAGTGATCAGGGCGAACCACTTACCACGTCCTTCTTGAAATCCTTCATGAAGAAGACGCTCACTCAAGCCCTTAAACCGGTCCAATCCGAGCTAGCGGACATCAAGTCTGAGGTACGAGCAGTGGGGTTCAGAGTAGAGGCACTTGAGAACTCCGTCTAAGAGGTTACCGCGCATGCAGCCGCCATGGCGGCAAACCTCCACGATCACACTGACCTGATCAATACAGCCTTAACTCTCCTGGAAGACCAGGAAAATAGAAGTAGGCGCAAAAATGTGCGATTCAAGGGACTTCCTGAATCCTGGTCCAGCGACGCCCTACCCAAAATAGCCAAAGATATATTTACTGACTTACTAGGCTCAGACAGAGCTGATGCCATAATTATTGAGCGGATCCACCGGGCAATCAGACCTAAGCCCAGGAATACTGATCCCCCAAGGGACGTCATATGTGGCCTACTGTCCTTTGTGGACACAGCCGCCATTTTAGATGCAGCGAGAGACAAACGTCCCATCCGCTACGCAGACGCTGAAATAGCGATATACCAAGACATTGCGCCTTCCACGCTGGCTAAGCGGAGAATTATGCGTCCCCTCCTCCAGCTTCTAAGGGACAATAACCTACAATATGCCTGGCTGTACCCTTTCGGAATCGCTGTCATTAGGAACGGGAGGAGAATTGCCATACACACCGGAGGACTTAGCCGATGCTTGGCCTAACTTGGGCCTTCAACCCGTTGATGTCCCCTCGGGGATGCCCTATTCTCCAACTGACCCCCTACCGGTTCTACCCGCCTTCACTCCGTGGACCGCATCCTCCAAACCGAAACAACCCAAACTCAAGAAGACCCCCTCCAAACAATCATCCCACCCCATCTGAAGGGACGCTCTCCGCCATCGCTCACACCAGGGCAGTGGATGGCCTTTCCTGATCTGACTGAGCCATTATAATGCATTAGTTCTAGACTGCATAATGGCCCACTGAGACCTGAAGTTTTAAGTTTTAACTTACAACCTGTTTTTCTTATTTTCTGCTGAAAATGTACCCCCTCTGCACACCAGTTATCGCCTGACAGGCCTGCCCACACCATAGATCCTTTCACTGCTCATCGTTGCAAATAATTGAGCTTCATTTTGCTCACTACAGCACATAAAGCTGCCTTATCACAACGACACTCTCACTCCTCTATTGAAGCAGGCCTGTCACCGCGATAGATATTTAAGGGGACCTATGTTTTCTCTTTATTTCTCTCACTATGTTCCCTCTCATGAATGTTCACTCTCCCTATCTGAGAAATCTTATATCAGACTGCTGAAACCGCCACGCAACTACCCCCTTTCCCCCACACCCTTTTCCACCCCTTTATCTCCCCCTTACTTCTACCTATACAACGACCCCTCCCCCCTACCTCTACCTCACCCTGCCAATCAGCAGTTCTCCTGGCACATACCCGGCACATACCCAGCGGTTAGTTAGTTTTCTCGTAATCCACCTCCAGAATCACCCCTTCCCCACGGGATCCAGCATTGCCCTGTTAAGAATGCTAGGATCCTATTGAGCCTCAATTCAAACAGCATTATAACTGTTCACTTCCAATTACACGAAGAAGGCATTGTACATAAGTAGCTTCCTCTCCCTTCTCTCTACACCCCCCCTACTCCCTCCTGCACTTGCTATCCTGCCTTCTACCCCTATCTCCACCCTTCGCCCTCCCACCCGCTCCCTCCTTCCTTGTCTGTCTTGTCTTACCTGACCTCCCCCCATCCCTCCCCCTCCACATTCCACCTTATATCTTCCTAAACCCAGCTTACTCTCAATCCTAACCCCTCCCCCCCTCCCTCCTCCCATACCTCTTCATATCCTTATCCTTTGGACTCTTAGGTGGTGGGCTCTCCCGAGCCTAATATGACGGACCTCACTGCAACCTCTCTCAACGTCAAAGGGTTCAACAGCCCTAATAAGCGTCAGCATGTATTCTCAATACTTCGCAAAATTAAATCTTCTATTCTTTTCCTACAGGAGACTCATTTCAAACAGAGGAAGATACCTAAACTACCGGTCAGGCACTTCTCCACATGGCATCACTCCTGTCACCCTACCTCGGCCTCCAAGGGGGTCACGATCGCCCTACATAAATCGATTCCTCATAAGATCCTCCAGCAGCACACAGACGCAGACGGCAGAGTCCTGTTCTTAAGGGTAACTATTGCTTCCACTACATACACACTAGCCAACATATATGCCCCTAACACTGGTCAAATTGCATGGCTTTCAAAAGTCCTAGACGACCTAAAACTATTCGCACAAGGCTCAGTCATACTGGGTGGCGACTTTAACGTGACCTTCAACCCACTCTTAGACGCATCCACCAAGCACTCAGCAATCTCCTTTGCTGCTCTCAACAGGCTTCAAACGAAGCTGCAGAAGCTGGATCTTATAGACACATGGAGACTCCATCACCCAGATGAACGGGACTACACGTTTCACTTTGGAATACACAACTCGTATCAGAGACTGGATTATATCTTAGCCAGCAGATCCATAGTTGCCTCTCTCACCGAGGCAACTATAGGATCAATAACGGTCTCTGATCACGTGCCGGTTACGGCAACCTTCCTGCTTTCCCAACTCCCCCCAAAAGAGTGGAGATGGAGATTAAATGAGTCCATACTCGACTCTACCTCAATCAGGGAAGAGGTATCTAAACAACTTGGAGAATATTTCTCCACCAATACTACACAAGGATACTCCATACCCCATGATATGGGAAGCGCACAAAGCCTTTGCACGCAGCATCTTCATAGCAATAGGCTCCAGAGTAAAAAAAGAACGCCAAAAGGAGGTTGACTCTACTTTAGCACAAATCTCCACCATAGAAAAACTTCACAAACGCTCCCAGTTAAGCTCAATGCTCTCTGAGCTTAAGGCGCTGCGAGAATGACTCAAAAACCTCCTATATACCAAATCAGCCAAATCTTTCCTACATTATCGCCATTCACTATACGCCCATGGGAATAAAGGGGGAAGGATCATGTCTTCGCTTATAAGAAAAGGCCAAAGACAAAACACAGATCCACTCTATAACAGACCACTCGGGCACCAAACACACCATGACGCTCAAAATAGCAGAAGCTTTTCAAAACTTCTATTCTGAACTATACAATCTATCTGCATTGGAAGATCTACCCCCCCCCCCCCCCCCCACCACCACACACACACACACTCAGCCAGACAACCCCTCATAGACAAATTCCTCATGACAATCTCAATCTCCAAAATAATCAAGAGCTTCCCTCCTGGGAAAAGCCCTGGCCCAGACGGGCTTTCCCTATTATATTACAAAAAATTCTCCGACACGTTGCTCCCCCACCTCACCGCTACTTGCAGCGCTCTCTTACGTGGGGACAAGTGGCCAAAACAGACACAGGAGGCACATGTATACGGCAGAGAGGGACGTAATAACATGGCAAAACTCTTTCAGGCTATTCACAGCGGCAATTCACTCAAACTGTCGTCCGTCCTTCTCGGCATTGATGCCGAGAAGGCATTTGACAGAGTAGACTGGCTTTATATGAAATCTACACTAGAAAAATTTGGCTTCCCTCCTCTCTTTGTTTCCGCCATTTTCTCACTCTATGACCAACCACATGCCAGACTGAAAATTAATGACTCTCTCTCCCCTCCCTTCCACATATCAAACGGCACTAGACAGGGCTGCCCCCTCTCCCCCACCCTATTCATACTGGTAGTGGAAACCCTTCTACAAAAGATAAGGCAAGACCCTCTCATCTCGGGCATTAGGATACACGGTCCTGAAAGGAAGGTCCTTGCCTTCGCAGATGACCTTCTCTTCCTTGTCTCAGATCCCCTACACTCCCTCCCTCGCATTGAAAACACCCTCCTAGACCTTTGCGCTGTCTCTAACTTTAAAGTAAATTTTTCCAAATCTGAACTCATGAGTATACACACACCCCCAGTACTCAAATCCCAAATCCAGATTATCTCCCCTTTCTCCTGGACCACTCATGCGATAAAATATCTAGGAATAAGGATATCATCAAACCTACCTGATCTATATCAACTAAATTATATTCCCATCCTAACGGAAATCACATCTCTTCTTAAAGAATATGATCTACCTCTTATCTCCTGGCTAGGTAGAAAAAATCTTTTAAAAACCTACATACTCCCTAAACTATTATACATTATGCAAATGGTCCCAATAAAACTCCCGGCCACTCTATTCCACTCGATACGCAGCACGTTCTCCCGCTTTCTCTGGAAGGGCAGGAAACCCAGAACAGCACATATACTCTTAACACAACAGAGACACAAGGGAGGCATTAGCCTTCCAGACGTCGATCCCTACTACAAAGCTATACACCTAAATAACTGGATCAACTTGGCCTTTCCACTACCAGCTAGACATACCTCTACCATCTCTACCGCCTCCCCCTCAGGTCCTGAACTAGCTTCCCCCCAAGAGATCTCTAAGCCCGACCTGTGGTTTCCGTCTAGATCCCCACCACCACATATTAAAGCCCTGCCCACCATAATGGGTACACTGGCTGTTTGGAGGTCCCTATCCCCCTCTCTTATCGGATCCCCCTCACCCATTATGCCAGCAATTTTAAACCCCAAACTTACTGGACAGTCAAAGCCTATATTCCCGGCCATCTGGGACAAACTAGCCCAGACCCCTCTGGACGAAATTGATCTCCACTGACTAAACTCTAAGAGAAGCATCTCTCTGGGATATTTTGAACCCCTGCAATCTGACCTTTCTACACAAAGCACACATCACACAAGCCTTCTCCACACTCCTCAAAGACCGACCTCTACCGAATACAATG
Source organism: Dendropsophus ebraccatus (assembly GCF_027789765.1). Taxonomy (NCBI): domain Eukaryota; kingdom Metazoa; phylum Chordata; class Amphibia; order Anura; family Hylidae; genus Dendropsophus; species Dendropsophus ebraccatus. The sequence continues at coordinate 179,660,244 of NC_091456.1, forward strand.
TCAGACTTTGAGAAAATCTGTAGAAGCCCTGTTCCTAAATTGAGATCGGTCTTCTCTCTATACCGCCTACTCATTGAACGCGCTCATACTCTTAAACCTGGATATATACTTTCATGGGAGAAAGAGCTACAGCTCACTCTCTCGGATTCAGAGGTAAACACTATCTTACAGCACTCCCATGGCTACTCGCGATGTGTGCTGCTGCAGGAAAATCACTATAAATTGTTATCCAGGTGGTACAAAACCCCTGAATGGCTGTATGCCTATAAACTCTCACCAACAGACAAATGCTGGAGATGCCTTTCCCATAAAGGTTCCCTCGCACACATCTGGTGGCACTGCCCATTAATAGCCTCCTATTGGAAACAAATAGAATCCGCAATCGATACAATTTCTTCCTTTAAACTGACCATTACGGTCAATCTGGTCATCCTTGGGAGGCCAAATCCGCTCTATTCTTCTTCTAGACACAACTTACTCTCACACCTGATAGCCGCTGCAAAATCACTTATCCCTCTCAAGTGGAAATCAACAATCCCTCTGTCTTTCACGGAGTGAACATCTAAGGTGAACCAAATATGTCGCTTTGAGAAACTCTCAAGCTGGGCCAATAGAACCCATGACACCTTCTTAAAGGTCTGGCAGCCTTGGTTGGGGTCGCAGTATTATCTCTCCTGGCTTCCCCACACAGCCACGCCTCCGGCAAGCCCCTCACCTCCACCATCTCCTATTGGCGACGTTTGAGGAGTCAATGAGGAACCGGTCTCGCAATTTTAAACCGCCCACTACCATACTCTGAACCCCTACCTTTTCCCCTCCCCCCCACACCCAATTGTCTCGAGTCTCCCCCTAATTTCCTATCGTGTTTCCCTTCTTCCCCCCCCACACCCCTCCCTCCTCTTCTCCCCCGCCCCTCTCTCCATTTTCTTCCCTGCTATAGATATCGCTTCCCCTGCTTCTTTAAACTGTCACATATCCCCCCTCCCCCCTTTCTTTTTCTTTCTTTCTTTTCTCTTCCCTAGTACCCTGCCATCCTGGTTGGTGTACCCACTTAACATAATAGGGGGCCCCCATCTCCCATGCTCTTTTAGTCTTCACCATGGGTACCAATAATTACCTCCTATCACCTAGTTACTCAGTTATTCCTGCTGTACATTTTGTCATGACTTCTTTAATATGTTTATCTTTTTGCCATGTACAATTTGAAGTCAAGTCATCTCAGTCTTTATGCTCTCCATGGACCATCTAACTTGACTCTTGTTTATTGCTACACTATTTTGAAAAATAAAACAAACAAAAAAAACTGTTACTTTACTTGTAATACCACTCCTGACCACTGGATGTCCTGCTAAGAAAAAACATTGTATGAGCAACACATAGCTCAACAGCATTCCAAGTGGTAGAAATATTTAATGCAGCAATTAAACATTTCGGCGGGTAAAAATCTAGATCTAACTTTCAAAATTATTATGTATATTGGGCCAGTAATTGGTTTTGAACACCGAAAAGTGCTAAAACAACTGGTGGCACTTAAAGGGGTTATCCAGTGTAGAGGCACTTTTTGGGGGGTATCGGGGAGGAGGTGGCTGAAATAAAAGACGTCCACTCACCTCCACGGTTCCAGCGGCGGGTCACTCACCGCGGTGCTCCGGTCCCCGGCAGCTTCCTGGTGTCTGACGCCACCCGAGACGCTACGTCTCAGGGCCTCTCAGCCACCCAGTGAAGGAGGCGGGATCCGTTTGAAGCCCGCTCGGATCCCGCCTCATTCACTGAGTGGCCGAGCGGCCCTGAGATGTAGCGTCTTGGGCGGAGTCAGACACCAGGAAGCGGCCGGGAACCGGAGCGCCGCGATGAGTGACCCGCCGCTGGAACTGGGGAGGTGAGTGGACGTCTTTTATTTCAGCCACCTCCTCCCCGGTCCCCTCCAGAAAGTGCCCCCATGCTGGAGCACACCTTTAAAATGTATACAGCGCTACCACATCCTAGGCTAAAGAGTTGTGGTTGGCTGCTCTATGGAATAAGAAAATCTAGCCAGACTCTCAGCGTCCATGTGTTACAACTACTGCGTCCAGTTAGATTTTAAAAGTTGAAAGCAAAGTTTGTTCCTAATTAGTTAAAACTCATTATGCAGTTTATCAGTTTGTTTTGCCTTGGGGCATTCTGAAGAAAAGATCTTATATTCTCGGTAACATCTGGGCTCAGACTGCAGATTTCTTTTCAGTGAAGACGGTTTCAAAGAGATCTTCATTAATTACAGGAAACTCGCAGTGCAGTCCAATTTCCCCATTAACAGTTTCTTGTGTATTTCAACAAATTATCCCAACATCTGGACCACAGAGAAAACCCAAGTTTTTAATTTGCACTCTATATAAGTTTTTTTTTTGTATTTTAAATTCCCCGCATGAATAGTTTTGGATATCTAGAACACGGTCTAGTGACATAAATAGGATAACAAAATGCACAAGTCTCAGTCATGGTTAATCTTAACCCTTTTACGACCTGGGGTCATTGATGCCTCAATGCCCAGGTCGTGATTGGATATCATCTTATGGGATCATAATGATACCATAAGCTGATGTCCGTATCTGTGCCCCCTCTCCTCTGTCCCCTGCCGCTGTTACTATCTTGTATTAGCAGCAGGGGAGAGAGAGGAGGGGGCAGAGCTCACGAGCGCGCGCCCAGCCTTCCCTCCTAAACCCCGATCAGTTCACAGAGCCACGATGGACACCAGAGAGAGAATTCTCCCTCTGTAGAGGGAGAATTCTCTCTCTGGAGCCCTATAGATGCTGCAGTCTTGCTGACTGCAGTATCCATAGGTTTAACGCGCTCCGGTGCTGAGAGTTGCAGCGGGTCCCAGCCTATCACTGATAGCTGGGACCCGCCGGGGATGGCACAGGTGCAGCTTCTACGTCTGTGTCATCCTAGAGCGTTAATTAACGTCGCTGCAGCCTCGGGCATAGGCTGCAGCGACGTTATTTAACAGTGGGCGGCGGGAGGGGGTTAATCCATGCCAACATCGCATCTACTGTTTCACCCTTTGCTTATTATTAAAGGCAACTCTGTATGCACCAGCCCACGCCACCTAAGAGTGATGAGAGCAATTCTTTACCATTTGTATTTTTTAAAATGCGCCCAGTGATCTGGTTAGAGCAAAAAATGATCTGCAGCAGACAAGTCAAACTGCTATGGCCTAAAATGTCTGTGCCCCAGGTCTGTGACGCCTCTCCTTTCTTCCTTCCCCACTCTCCTTATCATTAGGAACGCCCCCACGTAGCATTTCTATTCATCGCTTGTCTAAACTGCACCTGTGTCACTATAGCACAGGTGCAGTTTAGACAAGTGATGAATAAGAGAAATCCTGGCTAGGAGAGTTCCTAATGATGAGGAGGGTGGGGAGGAAGAAAGGAGAGTCATCACAGACCTGGGGCACAGACACTTTAGGCCACGCCAGTTTGGCTTGTCTGCTGCAGATTAAAGATAATGTTTTGCTCTAACCAGAGCACCGGGCGCATTTTAAAAGACACGAACGGTAAGGAAATACTCTCATCAAATGGTTTGGAACTAGTGGTTTGGTGGAGTGGGTTGGTTGAAACAGAGTCACTTTAAGGTATCATAGCGTGTGTATGGTAAAATTACATTGAGTATATTATACCCATATTTAAAGGAGTTTCCAAAATTAGAAAAAAATTGCGTCTTTTTATAAAACAGCGCGCCACACTTTTCTACAGATTGTGCGCGGTACTGCGGCTCTTATTCTCAGCTGCATTACTCATGCATTGGGGCTGTTTTTGGAAGCCAAAGCCAATTTTCTAATATTGTACAGCCCCTTTAATTGTCTTTTGACTGGTTCTGTTTAAAGGGGACATGTGGCCAATCCAAAAAAATGAGATGTTACTATAATTAAACAGCTTAGAGGGCTCTTATATGCCTTCCTGTTCCTGAGATATTTGGGTGAATAGCTTGTCTAACAATTCAGGAAATAGTCAGATGGGCATGCGCCTAATTTTATGTTATGAGTGACATTTGGTGATAGATGTATTTATACAGGCAGGGGCTGTAAATGTTTTACAAAGAGGGGCGTGTGTACCTAAGACACACCCCCTGATTTTAATCACCTGATATTAAGTCCCTTTATTAAAATTAAATTCACTCCCATCTGTCCATTAAATTGTCGGGGTTGGGCCGGTTAGATTTCAACATAGCCATTACCAGCAGTGTCTGGTAATAGTTTTCTCCCCATTCATCATATGCACCCTTATTCATTATTATGCATATTCATTATTTAAAGGAAAACTCTAGCGATTTTTTTTCTTTCAATTTTTTTTTTCCTTTCAAATCAACTGTGTCATAAGGTTATGCAGATTTGTAATTTACTTCAGTTTAAAAATGTCAAGTCTTCCAGTACTTAGCAGCTGCAGTATGTCCTGCAGGAAGTGAGGGATTCCATCCAGTTCGACACAGTGCTCTCTGCTGCAACATCTGTCTGTGTCAGGAACTGGCCAGAGCAGTAGCAATTCCCCATAGAAAACCTCTCCTGCTCTGAAAGGTTCCTGACATGGACAGAGGTGGCAGGAGCGCTGTGTCAGACAGGAAAGAATACACCACTTCCTGCAGGACACACAGCAGCTGATAAGTACTAGAAGACTTAAACAGAAGTAAATTACAAATCTATATAACTTTCTGACACCAGTTCATTTATAAGAAGAGAAAAAACATTTTACCAAAATTCCCCTTTAAATGTATGCAATACCACGTGTAACCAGATGGTGTGCTGTTACATGAGAACAGGTCAATAATAAACATATGTTATGTTTATGTGTAGTACTATAATTTATAGAATATAGTAACATTGAAGGGAAAAAACGGCTTCATTACACAGAACATATTATTTTATGGTTCAATTCTGGATCATGAACTCCAATATGCATGGGGGAATAGTTCAAAATAAACCCCATTACTACCATGACTAATACTGACCTGACTCATTGGATGATGAGAAGAAGGTTAAGAGGGGATTTGGAGGCACAGATGCAGATTCTGCTGCTAGCTTCCTTTTGGTCATACTGTTGGAAGAAGTAGTTTCATTCTTGTTATGCTGAGGCAGCTGATCAGCCTTCTGATGAGCACTTGTTAAACCTGGAAGATAAAAAGGAACAAAAAAAAAAAAAAAGATTCATTAAAATGTGATCAAAAATGTAAATATAGATAAATAAATAATAATAATAATTAAAAAAAAAAAACAATTATACACAAATCAAAGACCAGTTTATACTGACACCTTTTGACCAACTGAAGTACTGCAGTAATAGAACACAAATTTCAGGGAAACCTATATATATATATATATATATCCCCCTTTAAAGAATTAACATTTTTCTTAAAGAACCAGTACAGTCCATTCCTAAATCAGTCTACATTCCCAAGTTTTTTTTCCAAGGTTTCCCTAAAATAACCTACAGATGGAGCCATTCCAATCCTTGTGTATTATGGCATCTGCGCAGTGGATTCACAATCTATCAAAGACAGAGAGTGGAGGCTTCCACAGGGGTCTGTAATGGCTCTTCCTGGTACTTTAGCCGAGACAGAATTATTTATACTAATAATTGAGCCAAAACAGATATATGACGCTCCCGATCCTGCATGACGTATGGACACAATTATCCAAATATTTACATCTAGAGAAGCACTTGTACCTTCATATAAATAGGGCATTTGAACGCCACTTCCCATATTAAATCAACATAAAACCCAGTATATCGTCCCCCTGGTACAAATTATAATAATTCCACCATAACGTTGCTTTTAGGAGACGTCAAAAATTCCAGATAGGTTCTAGCTCTTAACTGAATTCTTACATCCCGATCCGTTATATCCTTCTCTCCCGTGAGTCCCTTCAGCCATGAGATATCATCTATTCAATACACATATTAAGGGCCAGTTACTTGTTACCATGGATATAGATATATGGGATGAAGGTTAAACTACTCAGAAATGAGAATCCCTGGCAGGTTGTGGCTATTACCAGACGTATTATTGACTAGATAAGATGTTAGAGGTCAAAGAGCTTTTTGCAGTCCCTCGAGGGTGAGAAGATATAGAGAAAGAAGGAAAGAAAGACCACTTTGTATCATTAGCGGGGTCAGCTATAAGCCGAGAGAACATGGCGTTCACTATACTGTTTGATCACATATAATGAGACCATCAGTTGTGGACGACGCGTCCAGTATATAAAGCCTATCAAGGAACCAATGTACACAGGAACTTTGATGTTAACCTTCTCCTAGGAGCTACAGATAAACTGACTCGATACTTGTCCGACCTTCATCTTCCAATGAAGAGATCATCACACAATTGTTAGATTACAATCCTCTATCCTAAATCTAAAAATTACCTCTGGTATCATTAGACAACCACCTTTGGAGAAGAGATAGAATGTGACCACCATGACAATGCCTCTGAGGACGCCGTGTATAACCAGGTCCTACATGGTAGTCATCTGGCAACCTTGGCAACGAAAAGCGCATCTGGGCAGATGTTGTAACTTTGGCCAAGGTAGACTTAAGGTCACCAAACACATTTGTCAGACCATACATGCAGAGGTCCCCATAGATTTTAGACTAAAGTTGGCTGAACCCACTGCTGGCAGTATAAGTAATATGGGGGCCCCCAGAGACTGCACCGACAGATGATGTTGGTGCAGATAGGGGGTTGGTGTAATACATTTTTAATGCCCAACCCCTTTGTTCATGGAGGGATGAGCTGGCCCTAAAGCAGATTTACAAGAACGTTTGGTCAGGCCATGTGCATGGGGAGGACAGGAGGGATAATGGACGATCATTCAGATGATACTTATTGAGGACGTATAGACACATTTAGAGAGAAAGATGCCTCCAGAGGAGTCTGCCAGTGGCTTACCCCTAGCTCTTTCCAAGCCGAATGTTCATATGTATGTGGGGAACAAAAGATATACTTGAGGACCAATCAAACATTTGGCCACCATCTATTGAAAATATACAGCCACCTCTAACCTACATATGGAACTAAATGCAGCCATACACTCTGGTGTCAACCAAACTTGCTGTTGGATTTCAACGTACCCAATCCATTTGTTCTCCATTCATATGTAGAGATGATCGAAAAGGGCCTAGGTTCGTATGAACCCAAACCATTGACATTTGACTCCCGCTGCCTTACCGTTCCGTGGGGAAAGTGGAGACAGCCCGAGTACCACCTGAAAAACAGGGATACAACAATAGGCTGTATCCCTGTTTTTCAGGTGGTACTCAGGCTGTCTCCATGTTCCCCACGGAACGGGAAGCCAGCGGGAGTCAAATGCCGATGGTTCGGGTTCATACGAACCTAGGCCCTGTTTGATCATCTCTATTCATATGTTGTCCATGATCTACTCTCTCCCTATTCAGATCACATCACATATGCTTGGCAACCCCAGACATACATGTGTATGTGTGGTGGGAAAGATAGCCATTGGCTGAATATCAACTTATCAGAAAGATTTTTGGAGATAGGGATTAAAACTTAGAACACACAATTTCTATAGAGATGATGTTCTTAAAAGCCTGGAACCCAAAGAAAGGTAGCAGTACTAAGCACTGAGCCGTTGTACTACTCTATATGGAAAATCCAAAGGACCACTATCTTATTGGCCTCTCGTATACCGGATTACTGGAGGGTTGAAGAAGTATTAATAATCCCAATTGTCGTTTTCATTCTAAAATTGTATTTCCTCCTCACGTGCCCACCCCCACCATGACAATTTAAAACAAGATAAGTATATGGATCCTAGAAGAAGTTGTTTTTATGGAAAGATTGACTCAACAATGCTGTTGGAACAGAATGGCAATATAATGGATGTTGCTGAAAGTCTCGATTATTCATTTCATCTCCATTAATCTTGCAGAAACCCGATGATGGATTCTGGTAATAACGCCTGTCACCATAAAGTGCAGGGAAGATGAGGTTTTATTGCAGGGTTGTCATACATTCCTTTGACACAACATGTTTAAAAGGTACGGTGTGAAGGGGAATCTTCCAAAGGATAAGACCACAAAGGAATATATTTCATCATATAGGAAATGGCTACACTGTGGAAGCAATATGGGATCTGATACATACGGCAAAAAAAAAAAAATGACCTTGTCCTCCGGATGGATAATCCTGACAATCATATGTAGGATTTGAAACGTCTTAGCTCCAGAAGAAAGAAATCCATATCATACTAGCAAAGTCTCTCCTGGTATGAGACAGCTCTCCGCCCAAATGAAGAAAGCCAATTTGCAGAGTTTTATCCCATAAGGCACCAATTCAATATAATCCCTGGATCTCTACTAGAGATGGGCAAATCTTGCGCACAACTGGGTTCGTCTGAACCCGAGCATCCAGCCTTCGATTATCAGTGGCAGCAAAAGTTTGATGGAGTCCTACATGGATGCAGCCTATGGCCAATGGCTGTATCCATGTTTTCCAGGCAACCTTAGTGTTGCAACCAACTTCTTCAGCCACTGATAATCAAATGCTGCACATTCAGGTTCAGATGGACCAGAGTATACCCAAGGTACGTTTATCTCTAATCTGTACAATAAGAATTAGTATCACCCTATCCAAGTTGGGCTGTGCCAAAATAAACGATATCACAAATACGAAAAATCTTAATTGTTATCTTGGGTCCCAGAATCTGATCAAGTCTTCTAATTTCTCACTAGAAAAAAAAGGGTTAATCCCATCACCTCCTGCCACCGAGCACCTACTTGTTTTAGTAAATATTTGGGATTCCCGCCCCCGTTAGTCAATCGGATGTGTCCTAAAGGTGCCCATACATTTTATTCTAAAAGACTAAAAGACTCTGGTGATGGGCTTTGCCAAGAGTATAAAGAAGGCCTCTAAATTGTCAATGGAGAGAAGGGTAAGGTGTAATAGATGCTTTTAGTGGGATAAGCCAGCACAAGAGATATAGAGAAACGAGAACTTTCAGCCATACGAAAAATCATTGGGCAATGGAAGAAGGCATCTGGTGTGATGGATCATGATACATCATGTGGCCAGTCGGATGCTTGTGCATCACTTACCTGGGGAAGAAACGGCACCAAGATGCAAGATGGGAAGGGGGCAGTGTGATGGGCAATGTTCTGCTGGAGACCTTGCATCCTGGTATCATGTGGATGATACTGTGACACCGACCACCTACCTAACCATTGTACACACCAAGTCATGACATTGGGACCCCCACTACAGACATTGTTGAGGAATGAGGATCATAAGTGTTGACTTTGTCTCCAAATTCCCCAGATGTCAAGGTGAGCATCTTCTTATTAGAAAAAAAATTCTGATTTATATTAGGCAGATGGTTTTAATGTTACAGCTGAATGATGTATAGGGCACAGACTGACAAGACGCCTTGGCAAGTTCTTGAAGGACATTTCAATCCATGAAAAGATTATAAAAACGTTAAATGGTCGGTATTCGCTCCCTATCATTCCTGATCATCAAAGATTTACTGCAAATAATTAAAGTCTATCGTCTCATCATAAAAGAGTCCGTAATGAACCATTCCTGGCGATGCGTTCGCTCCTCCGTACAAACAGTCTTCATCGCGGCCGCATCTTCATTGTACTTTTTAAGTAGCACGCAGCTTTTAATCTCGAGAGCTCAACATTTTACCTTGTTCACACTAAACCTTCTAAGAAGAGTCATTACATAACTCCCGCCCGCCCCCGTCTCCTTTATGTCAAGCCACTCACTTAGAAGAACGAACACGGTGATGAGAGCTTTGAAACCCTCTCAGGAATTAGATGAGCACCGAGATAGTGATGAACTCCCAGTTAATAAACCCACAAAGCTCATTCCAGCAGACTGATCAATTTCAGTGTATCCAGAGGCACAGCTCCTACCACTGACTCAATTCTCCCAATACTAATAAAAATGAACTTTAACACTGCACAACACGAGAGGCGAGCACTCATTAGATAGACGAGGAAGATATGATCCAAATCCGACATCAGTCCAATTATTTACCGAGATTAACTCTTTACTAAAGCTGGATAAAAAATTATAAGGGTTGTCCAGGTTAGCAAAACATAACAGCTGGTCTCCGGAAACAGCGCCACACCAGTCTACATGTTTTAGGTGGTATTGCAGCTCATGCCCATTTTATTCAATGCCAAACCTCTCCACAGTTTCTAGTTAAAGGGCAACTCCGGTGATTTTTTTTAAAGCAATTAATACACATTACAAACTTATCTGACTTCTATCTAACAATCTAGTGTCACTTCCATTTTCACAGCGGACTGGCCCCACTGAAAGGGCACTATTACACGGAACGATAATCGGCCAAATAGGCCCTATCCGGACGATTATTGTTCTGTGAAATAAACACAACGATCAGCTGTTGACAACGATCATTGGCTGATCGTTAATATAGGTTTGGACCTATAATTGTCAGGCATTGACCGCGCATCACTACGTTCTATTAAAAAATCTCAAGTGTTCCCATACTTATCAGCTGCTGTATATCATGCAGGAAATGTTTTATTTTCATTCTGACACTGCTCTCTGCTGACATCTCTGGCCAAGACAGGAACTCTGTCTCAGTTTTCTATGAATCCTCGTAGAAAACCTTTCCTGCTCTGGACAGTTCCTGTCTCTGCCAGAGATGTCAGCAGAGAGCTCTGTGTCAGATTGAAAATAAAACATTTCCTGCATGACATACACCAGCTAATAAGTATGGGAAGACTTGAGATTTTTTAATAGAAGTAAATTACAAATCTATATAACTTTCTGATATCAGTTGTTTTGAAAGAAAAAGATTTTCGCTGGACAATCCCTTTAACCTGTCACCGTCACCCCAATTAGCTACTGGTAAAGGTACACCATGCTCTTTCAGACAGAAAGGGTGGTCCTATAAAGTAAAGAGCCGAATGCCCTCTTAAAGGAGTTTTTTTCCCTTCGGAGAATAAAGGTAATGCCCTCTTAAAGGGGTTGTCCGGCGATAAAAAATTATTCACAGAATAACACACATTACAAAGTTATACAACTTTGTAATGTATGTTATGTCTGTGAATGGCCCCCTTCCCCGTGTCCCCCCACCCCCACCCGTGTACCCGGAAGTGTGGTGCGCTATACATTACCTGTCACGTGCCGACCACGGTCTCCGATCCTCAGCAGTGACGTCTTCTTCGGGAGGCCGGCGGATCTTCCCGAGTGCCGGCCGCCCTCTGCAGCGTCATCCGAAGCTCAGCCGCGATTGGCTGAGCATAACTGTGCTCAGCCAATCGCGGCTGAGCGGCTGATGACACGGCCACGTCATCAGCCGCTCAGCCGCGATTGGCTGAGCACAGTTATGCTCAGCCAATCGCGGCTGAGCTTCGGATGACGCTGCAGAGGGCGACCGGCACTCGGGAAGATCCGCCGGCCTCCCGAAGAAGACGTCACTGCTGAGGATCGGAGACCGTGGACGACACGAGATGCGGTGAGTATAATGCACCACACTTCCGGGTCTAGCGTGGGTGGGGGGAAACACGGGGAAGGGGGCCATTCACAGACATAACATACATTACAAAGTTGTATAACTTTGTAATGTGTGTTATTCTGTGAATAATTTTTTATCGCCGGACAACCCCTTTAAAGGAATTGTTTCCCATAATAGAATGAGTGATCAAACAATATGCAGGGTTTCAGCTTAGGATGCGCTTTACTTGTAGTAATATAAGGTTGTGATACATTTGCCGGAGCAAGGGTTGGTCTATGGCTCAGACAGGGGTCCCATTGGTGGATCCCATTCTGATATCCATATGCCCTAATATGCCATTCTATTCACTACTGTTATGAAACTATACATGATACAGAGTAGGAGGGTGCAATAGTGATCCAAAACCAGTACTTGGAAGCTGAAGGCATTGAGAGCACACTAGCTAAGCAGAAGGATCCTTTAAATATTCTCTTAGCGATTGAATTACATCTATAAAAGACTCTGGTGTTATGTAACTATGTAATTCCACTAATAACCTGGGCGGCATACAATTATACTCGCAGATAGAGAATCAATGTCCTAAAATACTCTTGGAACAGCCTGTACTATGCGGCAGATCCATTACATAATAGAGCTATACAGCTTTCTGCCATCTATTTATCTACGAGGTTACATAATGCATCCATGCTGAAATATTATACAACCGTGTTCTGATCATAATGTGCTACACGCAGAGAGAACACAACCTGAGGATGAAAGTAATCTGCTCTGTTCTCCTAGCTTTAAGATTATAGTAATGTATTGTAGTTCTTTATAGGAGGCAGTATTGTAGTAGCTATATTCTTGTACGTAGGAGGCAGTATTATAGTAGTTATATTCTTGTATATAGGGGCAGTATTATAGTAGTTATATTCTTGTACGTAGGAGGCAGTATCATAGTAGTTATATTCTTGTATATAGGGGGCAGTATTATAGTAGTTATATTCTTGTATATAGGAGCAGTATTATAGTAGTTATATTCTTGTATATAGGAGCAGTATTATAGTAGTTATATTCTTGTATATAGAGAGCAGTATTATAGTAGTTATATTCTTGTATATAGCAGTATTATAGTAGTTATATTCTTGTATATAGGAGCAGTATTATAGTAGTTATATTCTTGTATATAGGAAGCAGTATTATAGTAGTTATATTCTTGTATATAGCAGTATTATACTAGTTATATTCTTGTATATAGCAGTATTATAGTAGTTATATTCTTGTATATAGGAGCAGTATTATAGTAGTTATATTCTTGTATATAGAGAGCAGTATTATAGTAGTTATATTCTTGTATATAGGAGCAGTATTATAGTAGTTATATTCTTGTATATAGGAGCAGTATTATAGTAGTTATATTCTTGTATATAGAAGCAGTATTATAGTAGTTATATTCTTATATATAGGAGCAGTATTATAGTAGTTATGTGTGGAGTGGAAGGAAAGAAAAACGTAGTGGCACTCACCCTTTGTCATTCAGCTAAGCGACTTTATTACAATTCACAAGTTGCGGGGAGGGAAAGGACTCAGGTGTGTTCGCGTCCTAAGGACGTCCTAGGACGCGAACACACCTGAGTCCTTTCCCTCCCCGCAACTTGTGAATTGTAATAAAGTCGCTTAGCTGAATGACAAAGGGTGAGTGCCACTACGTTTTTCTTTCCTTCCACTCCAGTATAGCTTGCCTCGGTAGTGTGCACCCCCTTCCAGCAGCCACATTCACATTTATTGTCTGGCTTCAGAACCTATCCTCGGTTCCCATCTGGACAGTGCACATTTTGGAGCGGTGCAGGCTTCTGTATTTCACTACCCACAAGATTATAGTAGTTATATTGTTATATATAGGATCAGTATTATAGTGGTTATATTCTTGTGTATAGGAGCAGTATTATAGTAGTTATTTTCTTGTATATAGGAGCAGTATTATAGTAGTTTTATTCTTTTATATATAGGAGGCAGTATGATAGTAGTTATATTCTTGTATATTGTAGCAGTGTTATAGCAGTTATATTCTTATGTATAGTAGCAGTGCTATAGCAGTTATATTTTTGTATATAGGGGCAGTATTATAGGAGTTATATTCTTGTATATAGCAGTAATATAGTAGTTATATTCTTGTATATAGGAGGCAGTATGATAGTAGTTATATTCTTGTACTTAGGGGGCAGTATTTGGCAATTTTTTTTATGTACAGTACATAGAGGGCAGTATTATAATGGCTATATTCTTGTCCCTATGGGTAGTACACACAATACTCTTTCAGTAGTTAAGTAAATAGCTCTAAATTAGGTCTATAATTTCTTATCCTTGATGAAGTTGGATGCTGCCCTAGGGAGTACAGGAAAACATGGATACAGCCATAGGCTCAAGTTGCGCTCATCTCTAGTACCCACCATTACAAATCTAGAAATGTGAAATTTATGTTAGGGAATTCCAGTTAAGGACTGTAGTAATAAACCCGATGACGTGTCAGATGAACGCCCTAAGGCGGGCTTCCCTTTTTGTGTAAAATTTTACTGGAATCATAGACTGACCACTGCATTTCACCCTCCCAGGAAAGGGTTAGGAGAAAGTCTCCCTTGAAATACATTCCCTTATTAGCAGCAGCTAAAAATACAACTCACATGGTACAAAATGTGCAAGCTAGGCTGCACATCGCCAGCTAATAAACGGAGCTGCATTCGCGGGGGTGATTAAAATCTGCAAAGTCTATGGCCGGGGGATTTACGCAGTCTAGTTAATGCATTTAAGGAAAAAAAAATTGCTGTGTGGGTCAAATTATTACAAGTCTTCTGGGTGAAAAAAGATCTAATGAAAGACAGTGAACTACTTTACTGCCTGGCAAAAGAGGCGGCTTAGCGACAAAACATGGCGTCTCCTGGCAGCTTAGCTGAAATGCAGAGGAAACCTTCCATAGCTTGAATTATAAAAGACTCATCCTAATTCTAACCAGAGCCAAGTCTGAAAAATAAACCTGCATTGGTGTGTGACTCATGCAGTCCGTGGGGAACGAGGAGCGGAGAGAAGAGGGAGGAGGAGAGTGAGAGTATGTGTATAATCTAACAGAGCCTAGAGCCTTGGAGATCCTAGACCACTTCAATAGCGCAGGCCGGATTCATTAAAAATCCTGGCGGCGTTCCAGCAGTGAAAATTGAAGCGGTATATTTATTGCTTTTTGCTCAAATAAATCTGAAAACGTGTGAATCATATTCCTCCGAGAGATAGGGGGGAAGAAGCAATAAACAATCTCTGACTAATACGTACAAATGCAACAAGATAACGGATAAATACATGCAAGGGGTCAACGAGAAAGATTCCACTGCGCCAAATGGTAATCCAGAGAAAAAAAATAGATATTATATGTATATATTTATACATTGAATGAAATCATAAAGGAACCTATATCTTGTATGTGGTATGAATCGGCAATACCCAAGTTGGTGGCATTGTTGGCAAAGGTTCTGTACCTGGCGGGCTGCAATTTGCCAATGGCCCATGGTGCCTAAAGTATCTGCAGAATCTGCCGACAATAGAAATGAACGAATCTACAGGTTATTCGAAGGTTATTTGGATTTGGATACAGATTTAGAAATGCCCTGACTGTCCTGCAATTGCCCATGAAAAATTTTGCAGAGGAGGAGAGACCCCCGACAATTACAATAGAGAACCCAGAGTCTTTAATACTGCTAGGGCCTTTGAAAGAAAAATAGAATAAAAACCTGTGTTTACCTTTCCCGAAACCACTGCAGTTCCCATTCAGTTCTTTCTGGTTGCCATGGTAATGAGCAGGAACTGCCTACTTAGCCAATCACTGAGCAAAATAGGCCACTAACTGAGGCCACTGATTGGCTGAGCAGACAGGTTCAGCTGCAAGCATTCGTCTTGGAAGGAGACTGAATGGTATTGTGTGTGTGTAGGGGGGGGGGGGGGGGGGGGGGAATGGGGACGTAGTCTTACAGTAAGAATGTCTTTTGATGCCCCTATCAACCAATCCGATTAATATCTGAGCTCTAACTGATTACTACGAGCAACAAAGCCCATTCCGACTGTAAGACTGCTTGATAAATCCCCCCATGTACCCATCCTGCCAATTGTCCTTCAGATCTTTTCACACTTATGGCTGTTATCACTTCCTATTTAAACTTTGGACCTCAGATTCCTCTTCAGTCTTAACTAGAAGAAATCTAGCTCTAAGCATGCATTATAACCAGCTGATCAAATATTTCATCCATTCCATTACCGTATATGATGGAAGATATCGGCAATGCTTCCATACATGTTACACTGTCAACAGTGTCCTCAAAATACAGTACATGCTGTATGTATACAGTATTATTTAAAAAGGGTCATATTGGCAGTTTTGGTCTCCAAAGGAGCCATGGCTGCAGTCCACATCTCACAAGAAGCCATGTGGGCAGTCCTAGTTTCCCAAGGAGCCATGTGGGCAGTCTTGGCCTCCCAAGGAGCCATGTGGACAGACCTAGCCTTTTAAGGAGCCATGTGGGCAGTCCTGGTCTCCTAAGGAGCCATGTGGGCAGCCCTGGCCTCTCAAGGAGCCATGTGGGTAGTCTAGGTATTCTGAGGAAGTCTTGGCTTGACACACAGCCCTATGGCTCCTGCTTATTGAAAGAAGGTAAACGTCTATCTTTGTTTGCTTACTATACTGAAAGCTACTGGACCTTGGTTGAGATGTTGTATGTTGGACAGTAGCTTTATGACTCTTCAGGAGTTTACGTAAAGAAAGTTTACTATACATTAAGCATACACTTTCTATACTATACTGTACTGTGCTGTACACCCTAATGCAGGCAAGCCATTCCCCAGCTGTATATTGACTTGATGGTGGTTTAGTGGGCAAAAAAGAAGTAAAAGTCTCCCTTGAATATAGAATAGCCCAATTGCCCTGAATTTTGTGAACTCTATCTAGACAAGAAATTCACAAGCAGATGATTTCAAAATTCATTGGAATGGTGATGATTTTGTCCTATGGTGGCGGTATATCGATGACCAATACTCTGCACAGCCACTCAATGTAAAGTACAGGAGCAGGGACACCTGCCTTTGATAAGAGTCCCTGTTCCTGTACATACGGTACTTGGTGAAAACAGGGTCCTTCTAAATCCAAGATAAATGGCAGGAGATTTGTTCATCTGGGTTAAGGGTAAGAAACTAAGTATTACGGGTGGTCTGAAAAATTGAAAATTCGACTATGAAGCCTCAGGCTTTATTGAACTAGGCAACCGTTAATAAGTATGGAAATAAAGAATGGTCTCTCTTTATGGCTGTAGTAAAAGTTATGACTATAATTCTACTGGAAAATGTGCCCTAATACAATTATGAATAAAACACAGCTGCCATTTTGGGACAAGAGTCGTGATTGAGGGTTTTGACTGCAGTGCAAGGTTGCGTAAAAATATTAAACTTTCAGAGCGGCGGCTGCTGTAGATTTATTTGGCCTCTGGGAAACTACACGCTAGGGGATGGAATAACAGCATTCTGTGTCATAGAGAAAACATTGTGTACGGCTCTTTAACCCGGTGTCACACGAGGGCACATCCGTTTGGCACGAACTGAAAGGCGCCTCTTACAGATCCAATATTTATAAAAGGGGGTTAAAGCTGTCCACATCACGAGTGACTGTGAAACGCAGCTGCTAGATAAGCAAAATGCGTTGTCATGACAAATGTGCTGGAGCCAGATTTATAGCAATGATATAATAATAATTTCTTATTTTTTTTGGACGGTTTATAAATTTTTAAGCTGTAAAATAGAGGAAAATTATCAGATCATGTGCCCTGCTGACATTACAGTTCATTGGTTGCTACTTTGTGTATAATGGACCCAAAAGTGTATTGTTATTGAAATGATATGCTGTCATTTTTGCTTCGTATTTGCTAGCTCTATGGTGTTTAGGGTACGGTGGCACCAACATTCCCTATTAAAGTTACTGGGCACCAAGAGTTTGTCCTTTGTGGTTGCCAGCTTTCAGGATGAGGGGCAATATTGTCCAAGACTGATACAATGGTGTGTGTTGTTGAGCAGATCTGTCAAACTGTTGGGGTTTGTCAGAATTTGGATGTCACCCTAAGGCTGCCAGGAAAACATGGATACAGCCTATGGCTGTATCCATGTTTTCCAGAACTTGCTTAGGTGGCATCAAACTTCTGCAGACGCCGGGAATCAAACGCTGTGCATTCAGGTTCTGAGAATGTTGCCAGACCCGAACAATTTGACAGGTCCACTAAACACTAGTGGTGTGTATTGTGGTGCTGAGTGTCCTGCCACAATGCTGGTAGGGGGCATGAAGTGCTTCAGGAACCCGCTCTACATCTGAAAAAGTAGTAGGCCCAGATCCAGTGAAGAGGAGTATGCTAATGGACTAAAGGTGGAGAAGAAACTGACATTACCGATGAAGGATAGAGATAACACAGAAAACAGAAGGGCAGAGAAGACCTGAGGAACATCACTAAGGAGAAGTTGACAAGGGGAAAGTCTGAGAGAGCCTAAATAATTGGGAGCCACAACTAGGGGCATGGGGCTTAAAGTTGCTGCCCAGGGACAATAAGACAGCAAAAAGTGGAGGAGGGGCTACGGAGACCAGCTAATACTTGGTGACTAGTGGCCTGAATATCTTAGTCCAGCAGAGAGACGAAGCTGATGGAAGCTAGACAAACTAGAACAAGCCTGATAGATTTAAGAAACAGTCACTGAGCAGAAGTTTAGTGTAGCACTGTGTCTTGACCTGTGTAAAGTTACCATTATACAACTGATGTTACCCGTTATGGTTGAGTAATCTTTAAAGAGACTTCTTTCGGCAAAGGATGTGGATGTGTGTTGGCCACTCCTTGGTCTAAGGCCATACTCATATTGTTTACCATCTTTGATGACATTATGGCCACATACAACTGTGGGTAGTTGGGAAACCTATAAAGGAGAGTGGCATGGTGTTCACAAGGATCCATGGAGACTGATCTACACAAAAGGACTGATTGAACCTTGTATTAAAAGCCCAAGTTAGGCAGGATATGGGAGGGATCCTGCTACTGATTTTACTTAGGCCCCCTTCACACGTCCGGAAAATCTGTCCGGATTTCCTATAAGGAAATCCGGACGGATTTCCGGACTCATAGACTAACATTAGACACGGACACCCTTCCGGATTTTTCCGGAAGGGTGTCCGTTCCGGAAAATAGGACCGGATTTTTTAGATCCTGTCCTATTTTCGTCCGGAAATCCGGCACGGACGCCCCCATAGAAGTCTATGGGAGCGCCGGAATCACGGGCATTTTCCTGATGTATATCAGGAAAGTGCCCGCGATTCCGGACTGGTAGAGAGCCAGCCCCGGCCGCCGTCCGATCACCCGCACACCCCCATCCCCCCCGCACCGCACCGCACACTCTGCCCGGCACTACAGGGCTGGCCGGCCAGAGTGCGGTGCAGATCCCCCCCCCCCCCGCCGCCTAACCCCCAGTACCTCCGCCGCCCCCCCGCCCCCGCCGCTGCCGCATCTGACCCTCTTCCCCCCCCCCCCCGGGAACTCACCACCGGCCGCCCGCCGGATGCTCCGCACCTCCGACCGCCGCCGCTGCCCGGACCTCAGCACTGCACTCTGACCCGGACCCCAACCTCGCGGCCCCGACAGAGCAGGATCCGGGACAGGTGAGATTACCCCTTAGGACTACTACTCCCACCATGCTCTGCTGGCAGGCCATGATGGGAGTTGTAGTTCTGCAGCCTGTGGCCATCCAGGTTGCAGAAGTACAACTCCCATCATGGCTCTGCTGGCAGGCCATGATGGGAGTTGTAGTTCTGCAGCCTGTGGCCATCCAGGTTGCAGAAGTACAACTCCCATCATGGCTCTGCTGGCAGGCCATGATGGGAGTTGTAGTTCTGCAGCCTGTGGCCATCCAGGTACACGGGTACCTGTGATTTATGTTGGCATACTAGACAATATTATCTCATCAGGAAATCCTGAAGGTTTTTCCTGATGGTTTCCTGATGGTAAAAACGGATTACTGTCAGGAAATCCTGATACTTTCCTGATGACATTTAAGGTCTCCTGATCAGGATTTCCTGACAGTAAAAACTGACACGGACGTGTGAAGGGGGCCTTAGAGGCTCCGGAACCTCTTGTTATGTATTTGCCTTTCTGTATAACAACCAAGCATGGACCATAAAACTAAAGGGTTCCTCACTATTGAAGCAGTTAAAAATAGATTATCATAGTAACTGCTTACACCACATTTGGTTTATTAGTACTCTGTCTCCATTCACCTTTGAGACTCCCTTCACTGGTGAGCCCCATAGTAGGTAGTAACTTCTGGCAGTTCGGATTCCCACATAAGAAAACCTCAAGCACCTGAACGCTCTGCATTTGAATACTGGTGGGTGAAGAAGTTGGATGAAACCAGTATCGGACTGGGGTATCTGGGGCCCACCAGAGGAAATGATCCTGGGGGCTCACCAATGAAGAACCCGTGAAAAACAAAACGTCAGTCAGTGTTTGTGCAGGTTTTAAAGCTGGGGGCCCACCGGAGGATCCACCGGTCCTCTGGTGGGCCAGTCCGACACTGGATGCAACCCCAAAGGCTGCCTGGAAAACATGTATAGATCCACAGGCTGTATCCATGTTTTCCAGTATTCTCTAGGGCTGCCACCAGTATTCAAATACAGAGCATTCGGGTTTAGACAAATCCAAGCATGCTTGAGGTTCACCTCTAATTCCAACCAACTAGACTTTTTCAGTACAAGCTGTTTTTATGCCAGAACCAATAGTAGAAAAACCTAATTCACTGTAGACACTAACACCAACAATTTACAGACAAACTATTGGACCTTTGAAATCTTCTACAAACAGTTAAAAAAAAGTGGAGACATTCAACACACCCTTCAATAACCAACTTTGGCAGAAGAGGCTTGCTTGGGATACTAGGAAAAAGTTCTCAAAACTCCACAGAACTATAATTCTAAAAAGATCTGGGGATGGAAAATTACTGGAAGCAAAATACTTTTTACCCCAAAAAAAACAAACAATTGCAGACATTCGAGTGAGTCCTAGGAACTTTACCAAAATAAACAGATCGACAAATTCAGCAGGCTGCAAATCTCTGAGAGTCAAACAAAAACTACACAAAAATCGAAACACTTGCACCAAACGACGTTACAGCTCAGTGGCCTCCACGTCTAAAGAGACGACTCGACATAACATTAAGAGACAGTCAGTGAGAAGGAATGACCTCTCGTTCACCTGCGTTGCCATGATACTTGGCAAGACATACCTGGTGCTGAAAAGAGTAACCTTCCCTGGCATTAAATGAAAGTAATTGCACAGTTGGCTTCTGTGCCAACAGCCGGAAGGGAAACTCCTGTTACCCACTAATAGACTCTCCAAGGGCAGATTTAAATATCCCATTTACACCAATGTATCCATTCGCAAACGTAAGGAGGGAACCAACTGCACAAGAGGTGAGGAGTTAAACCTCTACACTGATTACGTGAATATTTATATTACAAAAAAAACTCCTTAAAATTTTTATATTTTTAGAACTTGAAGGGCGACAAATTGTCATATGGTCCCAGTAAAGTGCATAGAAGTCTCATACTTGGCTCTAGTTTTTTATAAATTACTCCAGGAATAAATTTTGAATTATCAGAATTATTTTCATGATCAATAAAATTAATTCTAAAAAAAATAAAAATAAAATAATAATAAATATTATATAAATTATGTAAAGGGAAATGTGGCATCAAAATAACCAGTTGTTTTGATGTTAAACATATTTTTAAAGTTTTTTTTTTTTTTTTGTTTCTCAAATTTTCAATTTTTCTATCTAGATTTTAAAATAATCCTTAAAGGTTGTAGCTTTCAATCTAACTGTGAAAAATAACACTGGGAGACAGATAATAGATGAAGCTCACAGCTCAGCCACCTCCCTCCTCTTTAAAGAGACTCTGTCAGCAGATTTATGGTGTCCTATCTAAGGGTAACATAAACTAGTGGCCGAGAAGCTGAACAGAATTATGTATGACTTAAGGCCCTATTACACCAAGTGATTATCGGACGTATTTGGCTGATTATCAGCTGTTACGGCCGATAATCGCTTGGTGTAATAGGTAATATTAAAAGACAACAATGTCAGCTGATTGTTGTCCTTGAAAATGTCGGTCTCGCTGTCAGTGGGTGCACAAGGTACCAGGAGCAAGTGAGCAATGACCTGACAGGTCAGCGCTCACTTTCTCTACAGCATCAGCCCATGTAATAGGGCCTTTACATTGTTCTGTGCAGCTGATTCACAGATCTCTTCCTGAATAACATGGACAATAAGTAGTCCTCTCCACTATGTGCATGTGCCCAGTAGTCCTGGATATTCATGAGAAGCAAAAAAATCCACCCACCAGCTGCTGATTGGCAGTTATCTATCCATGTTGTGTATAGACAGCAACTGTCAATCAGCAGCTGTAGAGGTGTGGCAAGAATCCTATTCTCCTGCATATTAGGAGAACTGTTGAACAGAATGATGTAATATACCGATCTGTTCAGCATTTCTGTCACTAATTTAAGGCAGCATAAACTTAGTGACAGATTCCCTTTAAATTTCACAAAGAGTGCTCAGTAATATTTCCCATTCATGTCAATGGTACAGGCCTCGTCCACTGTCTAGGTCCAGGTGGCATGCTGTGACGTGTATCACTAAATGCTTAAAGGGGTTGTCCGGCAATAAAAAATTATTCACAGAATAACACACATTACAAAGTTATACAACTTTGTAATGTATGTTATGTCTGTGAATGGCCCCCTTCCCCGTGTTTCCCCCCACCCACGCTAGACCCGGAAGTGTGGTGCATTATACTCACCGCATCTCGTGTCGTCCACGGTCTCCGATCCTCAGCAGTGACGTCTTCTTCGGGAGGCCGGCGGATCTTCCCGAGTGCCGGCCGCCCTCTGCGGCGTCATCCGAAGCTCAGCCGCGATTGGCTGAGCATAATTGTGCTCAGCCAATCGCGGCTGAGCAGCTGATGACGTGGCCGCGTCATCAGCCGCTAAGCCGCGATTGGCTGAGCACAGTTATGCTCAGCCAATCGCGGCTGAGCTTCGGATGACGCTGCAGAGGGCGGCCGGCACTCGGGAAGATCCGCCGGCCTCCCGAAGAAGACGTCACTGCTGAGGATCGGAGACCGTGGTCGGCACGTGACAGGTAATGTATAGCGCACCACACTTCCGGGTACACGGGTGGGGGTGGTGGGACACGGGGAAGGAGGCCATTCACAGACATAACATACATTACAAAGTTGTATAACTTTGTAATGTGTGTTATTCTGTGAATAATTTTTTATCGCCGGACAACCCCTTTAAGCAAGATGGCTGCATCCATTTAATAATGTGCAAAGAACAAAAAATAAAAATTACAATCCAAAAATAGAACATGTTTCAGTATCTGGAACCAATTAGTAATTTTTTTTTTTTTTAATTAGGCGATATATTCCTTTAAATTATGTATATTTATGTAGTTCATGTCCCTTTAAATGGAACAATGGTGACCTTCACTGTGATAAATGTGGAAGCTTTTTTTTTTTCCTGTAACTTATAATGATATGGCTTAATCAGAAAAAGCTCAACATGGAGTTGAGAGTGAAGCTGGCACGTCCCGTCCTGTGCTCTGCGCGGTGTTTACTTTCCGGCCTCAGACTTCGCAGACATGGGTTTCAGAGACCATAAATAATTGAACGTAAAATAGAAATGCTTTTGTGTTTGTGATTGAATTACCTGGAAATATTCTTGGAAGGGGAAAGGGAAAAAGCCAAAGTAACCTCAGCGCTCGCATACTTATGTCATTCTCTGTGTTCTGTACAAAATGTAACACGAAGGATGACAGATATAAAAATATCACTACAGCGATTCATTCTTTTAAAGTTGTGTAATATCCTTGATGGTAGATTGGAGGGGTGGGTCGGTTGTTTTACATCATGCAAGTGTATACTTTGCTTTATTTATCTGATTTCCTTTGAGAAACAGCGCCACCACTGTCTTCAGGTTGTGTGTGTTATTACAACTTTGATCCATTCACTTCAATAGAACTGAGCTGCAATACCACACACAAACTAAGAAGATGAGTGGTGCTGTTTCTGGAAGAAAGATGCTATGTTTTTCCAATCCTGGATTACTTTAGCTTGACACATGAGACATCCATTCATCTCCAGTGATATGGAGTACAAGATGTAGCGAGCCCATATTGAAATCAACGGGAGAGTCAAGCATTTAACCAGGTCCCCCCCACTAGGCACAGTTAAGGGTGCCTGGTTAAGTTACAGCATTTATCTTGTCCAATTTTTTTTTATTTTTTTGTCTCTTGGAGGGATGTTTAAACAAAATATATAAAGTTTTAATGAAAAAAATGTAAGAGGTTTCTGCAAGAAACATTAGAACTCTGGTAGGATGCCTGCAATTGTCAGTATCTCATCAGAGATATAATACATCTTGCAAAACCTATTAAATTTTTTGGTTCACATTTTTGTATAATTCAGAAAACAATTGAAATATATAAAAATATGCAAACATTTTAACAATAAAATGCAATAGGTAGCAGTAGTCATAAATCTGGCAGGGTCCGAGACGAAATTGATTACAAGTAAGAACTTACCTCTCCCCGTTCCCGCAGTAAGTGGCAGGACCGGCCTCGGGACCTCCCACTGGGCACATCAAGATCTGGCTGATGGACTGGCCACTCAGCCAGTCAGTGACTGGGGCGGGGCGCTACTTCAGTAACTGATTGGCTGAGCAGCTAGTCCATCAGCTGGAGCAGGCCTTTTCCCCCTGAGTCGTGACGTCATCACAACGAGGGGGTCCCAAGGCCAGTCCCGCTGCTCACCGCAGGCATGGGGAGAGGTAAGTACGTACTTGTAATCAATTTCCCCCATGCCCCTTCCGGATTTTATAATCTGCCGGACTTCTCCTTTAATGTATCAGAACAACTCGAATTTATACTGTATTCCGAGCCAAGAGACAGGAAGTCTACAAACCGTAGGGAAAAAAATATCATTCCCATACCAAACTCGTTCCTCCAAGTTATACATGACTATTCTTAGCAACTCATATAACATAACTATTTTTGGACTGCGTAGCGCATTAAGACCCCCAAACAAATTACACTCGCAGAAGAACGTGAACCATAGCTGACTTATGTGTCTGGATCTCACTGCTGCACTCCATTCCCGAAAATGTCTAAGGAAGTAAAGACGCCAAGATAAACTCAGATAAAGGAGATAAGAGAGAGAAAAAGTTAAACTGGGATATTCAAGCCTTCTCAGGAAAAAAAAATAAGAACACAATGTACAAACATAATTGGGCAGCAATCTGGAAGTGACTCTGCATTCCTCATCAAACAAGGTTTCTTAATCCTTTGGATTTTTATGCTAAGAGGAAAATAAGAAATCTAAAGTCTCAAAAATTCTCTCAAGAGTGAATGTTGGACGAGTGCGTGACAACCGAACAAACAGGAGTAAATACTTCTCTCGGCCTTTTTAAGGTAAAACCAGAAAACTGTGCTCTCTAGATGATGCCACCAGGGCTTATATGTTTTATTATTCATTTGTGATGGGTTTATGGTGGGAAGCATTAAAGAACTACAGTTTTCATGATTCCTCTCCTCTCTACATTTTTCTATTATTCCATCCATACCTCTCTATTTGATATTGTAAGGTAGTTCAGTAATTACTCACTGTCTTTACACAATACAGAGCTACAGAATCTGCTGTTCAGCATGTGAAACACAATCCACTGCCCAGCTTGTGAAACACAATCCCTCTGGAGAAAGGGGGAGCAGGGAGCAGTGAAAATAGAGGACCAAAGATACTATGATCAAGAAGAAAAATTCACAAGAACTTTGTAAAATCACCACCTTTCTTTCCTTTAGGCAACATGTTAAATAAACTACATAACAAATCTATTTTCTGGTTCACAATGACCTGTTTGATTTGGCATGTAAAATGTTTTTAGGGGATTTCTTTGCAATTAAGCTTTATACACTTCAATGGAACAGAGTTGCAAAGCCTACATCCAAACTGGAGACAAGACTGGTGTGGCCATGTTTTTACAATGCTGGATAACCCCTTTATCGCCTATATCCTACTCCGGAGCTGTAATCATAATTCTGTAGAAGAGTTTTTTTTTTATGATTTGCTTTCTATATAAGAGGCATTGCACAATAATTTAACGTGGGATAAACTCTCTGACCCCTTACTATATATAGGATTTTAGCTAAGCTGTGATCTGTGTGTACTGATCTTCCAATAGCAATCAGCAGAACTGTGAGTTCTGCTCTGGGATATAATTCACCATCTCTGTAATACAGGTATGGCAATATCACTCGACCTTTAGGGTACATTCACACATTAGTTTTGAGATTAAAATACAGCCATAGGTAAAGATGGGAGAACCTATGTTTTAGGTGATCTGGTAGCTCAGCATAGAAAACCATAAAATTTGGCTATCACCCAAATAGATAAGAAACCGGTAATTTGATTCTGGTTGAATTGCCTCATCCTTGTCCAGTTTTCGTTTAATTCACAAGACAGTGGAGCCCTCTTTTCCCACGATGCTTCAAACCCTATAGGAGCGCAGTTGTGAGCGCTTTACTCTTCTGGCAAACACATCTACAACTCTAAGCTGCGTAATGGTTTAACAAATACCACCTCTACCTCGAGAGGTTTCTGGGACGGCTGCCACTTTTTCACACCTGGCTGCTGTCAAAATATACAAATTAAAAAAAAAAAAAAAAAAAGTGTTGATCGGATCAGCTGTAGTTTGTAGCTGATATTTGTTTTATTTATACATTATGTCTCTGTGGAGAAATATTAACGCCATTCCCGAGCAAAAAAAAAAAGAAAAAAATCACTCCACCTTCCTAGTTATCCGAGGCCTGTGACTGGGGACCCGTTTCCCGCTATTATACAAATCTATACAGGAAAGCTCCTTGATCGTAATTACTATTCTCCCTTGACACCTTGGATTGTCAACGTAGGTTATACCAAGCTGGGATTATGCCAAATGAGTAGCGCAGCCATAACATACCCACTTGGTTTCACGGAAGCCATACATATATTTGTAGTATAGAAAAGCAATATGTACTAGGTTTAAAAAAAAACAAAAAAAAAAACAAACATATTCTGTCCTTTTTGGTATTCAGGATATTATCATCCCTCATCTTGACTATTGTACCATCTGTGTATCTCATCCACTGATCCATCTGATTTCCTCGGCTTCTAATTTCAAATTTGGAGAACAAAATTCAGACTATGAAGTTTTAATCTTTAAAGGGGTAGTCAGATTTTACTGGTCATAAAAAATATTATACAAAATTACCCTGGAACTCGCAACACCCATTCCATGGAATTCTGATCCTTCTCTGCTCATTTCTTCTCATATCTTCTCAGACAAAGAGAAAGAACAGGACTCCACCTCGTCAAAGGCGTAACTATCAGTGTAGCAGCCATAGCGGCTGCTATAGGGTCCGCCAGCTTTTAAACCACACATCGAGAAAGGTCTCTGGATCTAAATATTAATATCTCTTGGAAATTTAGCAGCTGTCAGCAACCTGGTGCAAAAACAACACCACCCCCGTCCCCAGATTGTATGTGGTATTGCTATTCAGCTTCATTAACTTCAGAGGAACTAAACAAAAAAATTACACCCAAACTCAGTAGCTGTTTCTGGAAGAAAACAATCATATTTTTGTAATCCTGGATAGGCCCTTTAAGGCGTAGGATAACATATATTTAATATTATCATTAGAGATTAGCAAACCTTTTAAAAGTTCGAACCTTAATCAACCACAATGCCTCAGGGTCCTTCTTCATCGTTCCCATCCCAGAGTCTTCTTCGGTGAAGGCCTGCTCAGCCAATCACAAGCTGACTAGGATGGAACAGCACCGCGGTCTGTAATTGCTGAGCGAACTGTCACTCTTGTCTCAGGAGTGACAGCCTGCTCAGCCAAGGCTGATTGGAGTGGGACAACACCACAGACTGTGATTGGCTGAGTGTCACTCTAGAGACATGACTGACAGCCCGCTCAGTCAATTACAGGTTGAGGTGTTGCCCCATCCTAGTAAGCCTGTGATTGGCAGAGCGGGCCTTCACCACAGAAGACGATGGGATAGGACCAGAGAGCCACCAGCAGACACCGGGGGACCGCGGACAGATGAGAATGTTTATGTATTTCTTACATGAACGCGCCATCTTCCTGAACCCCTCCAAACTTTACAGAAAGTTCAGTAGCAAACCGAACTGTTACCAAAGTTCGGAACAAATCTGGGTTCGGCTGGCTCATCTCTAATTATCATCCTTGGCACTTAACAAAATATCATAATAAAACGATGCACCTTAAAATAGAAATATAGGACAGCTATCGGAGTTCTTGCCGCCCACAAAGCTAGATGTGCATACTGCTAATACCCTTTATGATATCAGAAGTTAAGGAAAAAAATTGCTCTGACTTTGGTCAACTAAGACCATTGTAAGTACGATAAGGGGAAAAAATCTTGGCAGAGCTCCATACGCTGTCCAGCAGAGGCGTGTAAGTTTCCTTGTCTATATAATCTTTTATGTGGTCAACACTAAAAACATTGACGGGAAATAATGATCACGCTGGAAGGCGAAGAGTTCAGCCAGGATTATATATAAGCAAATAAGCTGGAAAATAAATGTATTATTAGAGCCAGATAAAAATTTTTTTTAACTAGAACTAGAACTACCATTATGGACACCAGTGTAGCTTCTTTACACGTAGTAATTTACCACCAGGAAGCTAGCCGTACTGGTTGTCAGTCACCGAGGTATAACAGAACCTAAACCTAAAACTATCGGATAGGCAATGTCTTTCTTGGGTTCCCATATTGGGTTGTTTCCATTTTTCTAGGGCTTGCTGTTGAAGGCACTACAAATGGAAAGGACAACAGTTCCCATGATTCCTCTTCTCCCACATAGGCACTACATCTATAGTTGTACGCAACAACTGATGGCCGAAAGATCGTTCACCCGTCAGTTATCTCTTCTATCTGGCCCTCTATACTCCCCTATACACAGTAATGTTCAGCACGGTCAAACATTCCTTTGTAGTCTATGGGGAGGAGAGGCTTAAGCCACAGCCAGAGAGCTTATCTCTCCCAGAACAAAGGGGTCGGGAACTGATTTTTCATCACATCCGGCCCCTTTCTCCATGGATATAATCTGTCAGTGATTGGTCAGGAGAGTCCCATATACTGTACCTTATACTGAAAGCAAATCTACCGCAAGTGATAAGTACAATGGAAAAAAAAGTATAGGTTGTATTGGGACCTTTACTCCTAAATGGCCAATCTGTGTTTACCATCAGTAAGCTAGCCATCTTGGTTATTAGTCACCTAACTATAATAGAACTATGATTATGTTGGATAAACATTGCATAATATATAAGTATTTCTATAGACATATTAAATTGCCCTAAAATATAAAAATGGTCTACTTAATTTAAGCCAAATATAGCTTCTTCACTAGTTACATGGTGTCTTGTGTCCCAGAAGCAACAGCAGTAGATAACAGTCTGATGAGTGGGACTGCGGCATTGCCACAAGAGCTGACAGATGGGCCACTTTGGTCTGCATGGGCAAAATTCTTCCATCCAAATGAACAAATCTAAAAGGCAGAAAGTGGGATCAACATAGCCACCAACATCAGAAGCCAATTTGACATTTGTCTTGTTTAGAGCTTCTGAGTAGGACAGATGGGGGTCAATAGATTGGTAGCTGGATTAAAACATCTATCTTCTACTTTCATTTGTCATTGAGCTTTAGAACAAATGCAGTCGCTGTAGCCATCAATCTAGTAGCTAGATAGTAGCAAAAAATAGTCTCCCTTGGGAATTGAAAAATATCCAAAAAGAAAAGAGCTGGTCACTCTAACCAAATGACTTTCGTAGAAGTTTTCCTTTAGATATGCCATAAAAATAGCCACGTTTCATTCTAAAGACCCCCAAACACTTTCAATAACTGATGCCCGAGCGATTGTTCAGCCATCAGTTATCTCTCCCGCCTACCACCCAGCCTCCCCATACACAGGAACATTCAGTAGGGACAAGTGTTCCTGAGTTCTCTATCGGGGGGAGGGATCAGTAAGCTACAGGGAAAGAGCTCTCGCTACGGCTCATCTCTTTCTGAAAAACTTTCCATCCTGGACATTATCTGTCGGTGGTGGGTCTAGATGGCTCCATAGAAGCTAGACTGATGGCTGAATCTGCCACGAGCATCCGGTTCAGGTAAAGTCTAAGGTTTATGGGTACCCTAAGGGTGTTCTAATATTGGTTGACTTCAGTGTGTATTGACCTCTAACAGTTATTTGTTAAGTGTACCATCAATTGGTCTCCACTTAACAAGAAGCTGGAATGTCCGAGATTACTGGAGTTATCTGGAAAGACCATGTTGATAGAGCCAATAATCATTCTCCCCACCAAATCTAGTTTGATCTATCAAATGTCTATGAACAATTTTCTAAACAATTTTTTCAAACAATTGAGGTAGGCAAAATAAATCCCATCCTGAAAAGGTGGTATCACAATTTGCTTTGGGAAAGTCACCATGAACAACTAGTCTTGCACTGAAAAACATTACTGGACATATCACAAGTAGAGTTTTATAAAAGGTAGTATTACTAGCCTTATGAAGACAGACACACATGGTGGCCTCATCTACAAGTTAATGTATGATTGTGGTTTGGGAATGGGAACCTTGAGGTTTCCGAGGTTGTCGCCAATGTTCAAAACAGGAAACAAATATAAATTGAGCAACTACATAGTTGAAGTCCAAAGAGCTGAACTTCTAGGAGCATATAATATGTTCTTCCTAATAAGAATGTATCGTGTGACCAGAAAAAAAACCCTCAGTTCAGCTTTCCAACTATCCACTTATCCCAATAAACTGGCTCTCCAATTTATTGACCATTGTGATCAGTAGACAGCAAAATTATTATCTGTAGACTAATCGGTAACCATGAAGATCCCTACTGATCACATACTACTTTTTTCAATGCCTTTATCCATCTAACAAGAAATAAGGCACGACTATAGCAATTGTCACTTCTCCAAATTAAATTGTATCCTGGGTCTGCAAAAATGTGGGTGTTGGGCGTCAGTTTTGAAGGCCCTACATGCTGATATAGTCTATAAAAGATACTAAAACAGCTGAAAGAGTGCATTTTAAAGTGAATGTACCATCATGTACATCGCTGTGCTTTTTTTTTTTTTTACCTTATTGGATTGGTTCAGGGATGGCGGTGGTGGTCCTCGATGGTCTTCTCGAGAGCACCAGCCCCCCCTGGCAGGCCAGCCGGCCCACAGTGTGGTGATATCCCCTCCCCTCTATGACATGGCTCCATTGATTCTAATGGAGCTGCGTCACAGAGAGGAGGGAGTTTCGTCACACTAGGGGCTGGCGGGCCTGCCCCACAGTGCTCAGGGGCAGGCTGGTGCTCCTGAAAACACTGGCACCAATTCGAAAAAAAGGACTGTGCCACCGACATTCCAACACCGAAACATTAAGGTAAAAAAAAAAAAAAAAAAAAAAAAAAAAAAAGCAAAAAGTACCCGATGGTACATTCACTTTAAAGTTTATGAATCTCCAGTAGACCTGTATGGCGAGTGGCACAAAGCATTATGACCTCTAACCCCCACCTCCTTTTGGCCTTCTTATACAGAACTGGGGTAAAGGATAACGTGAACAACATATATTATGGACTAGTAATAAATATTACAGGCGGTGATAACCTTTTAACCCCGATAGGCTTGAAGTAAATCTGTCAACTTGAACATACTACTCTATCTATAAGATGAATGTTAAAGAAAAAGAGTCGCTGAGCAGACTGATGCATATTTTGTGGGAATGACTCAGAGTAACTTGGAATTCATTGATTTAATGCTCACTTTTAAGTCCAAAGGGTGAGTCACTCCATGATTGAAATTCTTCCCTGCGTAAGTACTGCATACACATAAGCCTGAACCCTACAGTCATCCTTCCCAGTTAAAAATCTAAAGCCGACCCTACATATTATAAAATGGTAGCGAACACAGCACATGTATTGGATTGTTAAGGCACTTGGGCAGTGTTCAGACAGGTGATGAATAGGAAAAATGGCGCCATGGGGCATTCCTAATGGTGAAGAGGGTGGGGAGGAGGAATGGAGAGGCAGTGCAAGCCTAGGGCATAGACACTATAGGCCAATTTGTATTTTTAGGAAAATAACTGCATCACCTGCATCAACGGACCCCAGGACAGATCTTGGATTAAAAAAAAGCTATCCAAAGGTACACGCTTTCAGCATACGTATGTACTGTAGGGTAGGTAAGAGAGAATACTCATATGATTGGTGTTGCCCTATAGACTTATTAAAATGCAGTTGCTATAATGAGCCCATAGGAAACTCCATAAAAAGAAATTCCAACCTATAAAGTATGTGAACCCATGTTATAAAGATTCTTATTTAATTGGTGGGACTCCACAACTGGATTGGCCTGGAGCACAGCTCTGGGGGGGATTTCTTTGCATTACTTTACCATTACCATGACTTAATGAACTAGATATTCAGTTTTTTTTTTGGGGGGGGGGGGGGGGGAATAAGAATTTGCCCTTTTTTCTATCCATTTTCTAGTTAATATATGGATACAAATTGCAAATTCCTTCCACCTTCTGCAACTTCAATCCAAGAACATGGGCAGCGGAACATTATTCAAGTCCCCAGCTCATTGTTGAACACCAAAGTCCATTTAATTACGGCTTCATTTTCACTGTAGTTTTTAATTAAGAGAACATTTTTCCAATAGAAGCAGAATAATATCTGTACAAAGAGCTATCATACAACTTGCAATCAGAAAACCAATGAACATTTTAATTGAGCTGACTTTTTTTCCCCTGAAAACATTAAACGACTTAAATTAAACATCGTCCTCGCTTTAATTATACTGAAATATAATTATGCCCTAACAGAAAATGTATACATTATTTTAACTATCCCCTACCGAGGAACTTCACTACTGTGCAACTTCTAGGGTATTAGACTTGGTTATATGCTTTCCCTCTAATATTACAGCTTACATAGTGTATACTCTTTGCCTAGGTATAGAACACATCCTATAATAAGGTGATCAGCATCTGTGCTCGGTCTCGGACTGGGGTATCTAGGGCCCACCAGAGGAAATGGTCCTGCGGGCCCACCAATAAAGAACCAGTGAGAAAAGACATGTCAGTCAGTGTTAATGCAGGTTCTAAAGCTGGAGGCCCACCGGAGGATCATCCGGTCCTCCGGTGGGTAAAGTCCGACACTGTCTGTGCTATCACAAACATGATTATCGGTGGCTGAGGAGACATGTCAGTCAGTGTTAATGCAAGTTCTAAAGCCGGGGGCCCACCTGAGGATCGTCCGGTCCTCCGGTGGGCCAGTCCGGCGCTGTCTGTGCTATCACAAACATGATTATTGGTGGAAGTTCGGATGAGCTTGGGCATGCTCATATCTAGTAGTCATGAGGAGAGCAGTACCTTTGTGTCTCCTCCTGTACATGACATTGCTACAGATAGCTCTGTCAATGATATAGGCACAGATAGTACGGCCTCCCCATCTCTCTGTATAAAAATGTATGCCTATGATAATGCCTCTTTGGCCCTCCTTGTTAATAACATAGGCACTTATAGTACTGCCTCCTTGTCTCTTCATATAAAAAAAGGATGTTTATAATACTACCTTTTCAGCTTACCCTGTAAATGATATTAATAAAGATAGCACTACAACCTATAAATGATGTAGGCACAGATAGTGCTGTCTCCCTATATTTCTGTATAAACAATGTATGCCTTTAATACTGCCTCCTTGACCCACCTAGTAAATCTTGTACCATCTTGTACTATCTTGTACATAGGTGCAGATAGTACTCCGAACTGTAAACAATGTAGGCACAGATAGTACTGTCTCGCTATGTCTCTGAATAAACAAAAGTATGCCTACAATACTTCCTTCTTGACCTACCTTGTAAATCCTGTGCTATCTTGTACATGGGTACAGAAAGCACCTCCACCTGTATATGATGTCAGTGTTGATAGCACTGCCTCCCTGTTTCTCCATACAAAAAATGTATGTCTGTAGTACTGCCTCTTCGGCTCACCCTGTAAATGACATAGGTACAGACAGTACTTGTACCTGTAATTGTGTAAATGATATAGGTACAGACAGTACTACCTATCTAAAAAAAAACATATGCCTCTTGAACTGCCTCTTAGGCCCACCCTGTGAATGATATACAGTAGGTACAGATAGTGCTCCCTCTAAAATTGCTGCCTGAACCACGAATCATTGCGATGTTCCTGGTGGCTTCTCCCCACCAAATCAGACTTGTTGATAGATCTCGGCCTATACACAAATGGCCAGAGATCTATCAATCAAGGCTAGTGGGGCAGGATGAGGCCCCTGGGGTCCACTGTGATGGCAGCATGAAATAGATTACATGTTCTCTTTAAGAAAGTAACAGTCTTAAATTGTAACAGTGATATAAGAGAGGTTCTTACCAGATCCCAAATGATCAAAAGCACTCCTGTCCTTCTTGTTCATTCGAAACGACTGAAGGTCTTTCTCTCTGTAGGACCCAAAACCTTCAAATGTCCTTCTCTTATTGCCATTCAAGTCCCCATCCCTCTTGTCATTGGATGAGCTCATTTCCACAAACAAGTCCGAGGAATCTGATCTGCCATTGCCATTGCAGTCATTTCCAGAATATCGTTTCAAACAGTGATCAGGCTCATTGGTTAAGTCACCTTTATCTTTAGATTGAGTCAAGTGCTGACCATCCGAAAGTGACAAAGAAGAAAGCGTGTCCACCTCGAAAGAACTCTTTGGACCTCTTTGTCCAGTTTCACAATGCTGGTGCTTCGGCCTCTCTTTGTGTTTGCTTTTCTCACTCACTGTGAAAAGGTCCTTGCTAGAGGAGCTGAGCTTCTCGTTTGCCACATGGCTTGAAAAGCTTGTGGACTTGCCTGAAAAGAGACCACTGAAATCACTGTGTCCTCCAAGGATACGTTCATCCTTATGCTTGTGCTTATGTTTGTGTTTCCTTTTGTGAAGTCGGCTGCTTGAAAGTCCTACGGCTCCAGTCTTGGAAGGAGCCATGTCCCCCAAGCCCATGCCTACTGATGTCGGCAGGTGAACGCCATGTTTTGTTTTATGCTTGGCGACAGTAGGCATCTTCATATGAGAGGATGTATGAAACTGTGGTGGTGGAACAGAGGGCCTCATAAACGGAGAAGTTGCCCCAAGCGAGTGAGACAGATACAAAGGAGCTGGATACTGACCATAATAACCAAGGTTCATCATAGGCATTGATGTGTAAGGCATTCCATATGGTGCATAGTAACTTCCACTGGGAATAGGGTATCCAAACCCTTGCAAAAAAGGCACCTTTGTCATGGTGTCATTGGTTTTGGCAGGTCTACCACGCTTTTTCTTTGATTTCAAGTCAGAGGTCCGGCGAAGGTAGAGCAATGGATCATACTGGATATATGGCACTGGGTAATAGTGATCAAAATTAATCCTGAAGATACTGGGATAAGGGTTTTCATGGTAAAATGTGTAACTTCTGTGGGAAATTCTAAAGACTTGAAACTTGTTTATAAGGTCTTCAAGATCTGCAAGAAATTGAAGATTGTCCCTGTTCGGCAACCCTTTTCTCTTTCTCTTGTGCTTTGGCTTTTTAACACTTTCATGGACAAGGAAGTTTTCGACAATGAGATGTTTCTGCCGGTGACCATGCTTGCTCTTTGTGCTGGTTTCAGATTGTGTAACCTCTGGATTATCCAAGGTACAAAAATCAAAGGAGTACCTTCTACGAGACTCTGAGCTCTTCTCAGCTTGATCAGAAGTGCTGTTGTTGTCCGTACCAATGCCACTGTCACTAGGGATGGTTTCTTCACTGTGAGATTCACTGACTGGTGACAGTGTGACTTCTTTTAAGGAACTGATCTCACACAGGTGGGAAGGTGAGTGAGCCATCAATCTTGGCGGCGACAACTTCCAGGAACTTCCGTGTATTCCTTTCGGTGTTTTTGTTGGAAGAGCACTGATTGGCTGAAGATTTGGCATAGTTTTTAAATCTGAAAATATTGTATCAGTACTGGCAGGACTAAGGTTTCCATTAGAACCTAAAAGCTGAGTTGTAAAACTGTGAATAGCTGCTGGTGAAGATGCCACAAATGACTGAAAATTGGAAGGCACTGCTTGGTTTTCGGGCTGGCTAGAAACAGGCCTGGTCTGTTTAATGGCTGTTCTACGTTCAGGTTGTTGGGGAACTTGCTCGGCTCTCGGCTTCCTTCCCCTTTTCTTGCCTATATAAATGGTTCCTCTCTTGCTGACGTTAATCTGCTTGCCTAGTCTAGCATCAAGAGTCGTGGTTACCGTTGCTATTGCATTTGTCTGTGGCTGAGATTTACATTTCAAGGCCATGCTGTTTGAACAAGACAAAATTTGGTTTAAGATATTCTTCCTTTTGAGGGTTTTCATTTTATTAATGGTTCTTATCGTCTTCTTATCCAACATTCCAAGTTTTCCAACTTTTTTGTGAAATTCTAACTCACTAAAGGATTTTTCCATAGGTGTCATCTGGACCAGTTCAGCAATACTGTGTCTCCCCTTTCGCTTCTTCATACCAGGGAATTCTCGATTGATGGGACTTACTGGACTGGTTGACGTTCCCTCATGGATTGTCTCCACAGTAAGCAACGGTTGTTTCTTTGGTCTACCTCTTTTCTTCTTTACTGGTGTAATCACTGTAAGGCTATCTGTATTTGTGTAAAGAGGGCTTGAGGGGGTTATTGGGTAAGCAGAAGGAGGATCGACTACAATTTTTTCCAAGAGGGAAGGAGAGTTTTCATGAGGAGTGTTCACCTTAGGTTTCCCACATACCCACCTTTTCTTTGCTGCAAATTTCGGATGTTGTACATCTGACATTTTAGACCGAGAGTTATCAGAAATGGCTTTCGATACAGGTAGAGTAGAAGATTTTTGAAGACGGGTCATGCTGTTTACAAATGTTTTTCCTACACTTCCATTAGCTTCTGGTAACTTAGATGGCAACTCGTGAGCAGTCATTCTACTTTGCTTGATAACTTTGCTGTCCTTCTTATTAACTTGGGCTTGTGAAGTATTGTGATTACTGACTTCATTAACTATTAACCGTGCCGAAGACTGGTCCGAGTCAGGTGCCTTTTTGTCTACAGCTGGTTTCAGAGAGGTTTTCTTTTTACGTTTGTTAACTGGTGAATCCACTGGAGTGGACTTCGGTGGCTGCATGACACACATGGAGTTCTTATCACTTTCATTAGAGCCAGATGCCAACTCTTGCTGTGGTTGGGAATCCGGCAATTTCTCATTATCCTTCTTATTTTCCACGGTATCATGACTTTTGGGTTCAAGTGCTTTTGGGCTACTTTTTGCCCGCTCAGTCTCTGCCACCTGCAAGGTTTGACTTGACTCCTTTTTACCAGGTTTCTTTTTAGTATTACCAAATGGTTGTTCTGCTGGTTCCGATGCACCGCTTTTATGGTCTTCTAACTTTGAGAGCTCATTGCCCTCGTTGTTAGAAGCTGATATAACATTGCTGCTGCCACCCTTTGGCGATGAAGCTGAACTGCTAGTTTTACCTTCCGTGGAAGCAGAGTTTTGACTCCAAGAACTGCCCATGCTGGATTTCTTAGATTTGAGAAAGGAAGAAGCCACTTCTGGGTTTGGACTCTTGGTGACATTAGGGGAGTCTTTTTTGCCAGCTTCTGCATTCAGAAATCCACTCTGTGCTAAAGGGCCAGAGTCAGATTTTGGTGACCAGTCACTATGATTCTGGTTGCTTTTCTGCTGGTGCTTTGGTTTTAAGGTGTTACTGGTGATGTCTGGAGGAACGCTGGAGTTGTAATGAAGGCCCGAATGTTTCTGAAACCGTTCATGCACCTAAAAAGAAAAAACAGAAGCCCATTAGTTATACTGTACAACAGTAATATATTGACAGCATTAATCAGTATGCATTCACTGGAGTAGATAATAGAATACAGTACTTCATCAGCTGTAGCATATCATTTATTTCTAAGAATTAGGTTAATGTCCTTCACTAAACATTATCAGAACTTTTATGTTATTATCAATGACCCTATCCAGTTTAATGTTGTACGGACCCACTGCCTGTAGCCGAACCAGTCTGATGTGTATGGGGTCATCGCAAATCTTCCCCAAAGACAGATATAAGGAGGAAAAGGAAAGGATACTTGGATTCCCTTTGTTCTGTAGAGAAAAATCACCACCAAAAACCAGTGGGAACCATTTACCTCTCTAAAACCCATATGACAACACATATATGCTTGGCCAAATCAATTGTGATGTGTATGGGAAGGGGTGTTTAGAAAAAGAACAGCCATTGGCCAACAGCTATCAAGTCTAAAGGCCCTATAACACAAAGCGACTATCGGCTGCATTTAGCTGATATTGGCCGTTACAGCCGATAATCCTCTTGTGTAATAGAAGATAACAATCAGCCGACATGCACAATGTCGACTGATCGTTGTCTTACTACATGTTGAAAAATAAAGGACGAGGATAGCAGCAATCTGCAGCCTCCCCACTGCCCCTCTGACTCTTACCCGCTCGCTGCCGACATGTGTAATAGCGCCTGAAGCCAGCAGGGAACAAGGTGCAAGGGAGCACTGACCTGGTAGGTCGGGGCTCGCTTTCTCCCTCGCGTTGCACCATGTAATAGGGGCTTTTGTTATACCTAATTTAGGCTAAACCAGGTAAGCAACAATGTCTGCAATTACAGTTCCCACATGGGTTGCTATCAACATCTAGTCCAGTGCTTCTCAAACTGTGAGGTGGGCCTCACCAGTGAGGCGCCCCCTAGTTGTTGGTGAGGCCGAGCTGGGGAGCCAGTTTTCACAAAAGTGACTATGATCTGCACAGTCCTCCATAATCTCCATTTTAGCAACATTATTAATTTATTTTGTACTTGCTTTTAACCTCTTAAGGACATAGGACGTACCGGTACGTCCTATGTCCTCATTAGCACTTCAAAGCGGGGCCGCGCGGCGGCCCCGCTTTGAAGTGCCGCGATCCCGGGTGCCGCGTGTAGCCCGGGACCGCCGCTATTAGCGGGCACGGTCCGATCGCCGTGCCCGCTAATTAGCTAATCGGAGGCAGCTGTCAAAGTTGACAGCTGCCTCCGATTACCGGAGGCAACGTTTCCCTGGTGTCTAGTGGGGGAGATCGCTCCTCCGGGACCTTGTCCCGGAGGAGCGATCTCCGTTACTGATGCCGGCCGGGGACGCGTCCAAGATGGCGCCGTCCTCGGCTCGGCACTCCTTTGTTTCCGGCTGCAGCAGCCGAAAGCAAACGAGTGCCGATCTCATGGATCTCTGCAGCATATCTATGCTGCAGAGATCTCTATGAGAGATCCAAGTGTATATACTAGAAGTCCCCCAGGGGGGCTTCTAGTATATGTGTAAAAAAAAAAAAAAAACGTGTTGTTAATAGTAAAAATCCCCCTCCCCTAATAAAAGTCTGAATCACCCCCCTTTTCCCAGGTTTTAAATAAAAGTAAACAAATAAATAAATAAATAAACATGTTTGGTATCGCCGCGTGCGTAATCGCCCGAACTATTAATTAATCAC
This sequence comes from Dendropsophus ebraccatus, assembly GCF_027789765.1. Classification (NCBI taxonomy): domain Eukaryota; kingdom Metazoa; phylum Chordata; class Amphibia; order Anura; family Hylidae; genus Dendropsophus; species Dendropsophus ebraccatus. The sequence continues at coordinate 179,699,466 of NC_091456.1, forward strand.
ATTCCTGATCTCGTACGGTAAACGGCGTCAGCGCAAAAAAATCCCAAAGTGCAAAATTGCGCATTTTTGGTCGCATCAAATCCAGAAAAAATGTAATAAAAAGCGATCAAAAAGACGTATATGGGCAATCAAGGTACCGATAGAAAGATCACATCATGGCGCAAAAAATGACACCTCGCACAGCCCCATAGACCAAAGGATAAAAGCGCTATAAGCCTGGGAATGGAGCGATTTTAAGGAACGTATATTGGTTAACAACGGTTTGAATTTTTTACAGGCCATCCGATACAATATAAGTTATACATGTTATATATCGTTTTAATCGTAACGACTTGAGGAACATGCATAACAAGTCAGTTTTACCCCAGGGCGAATGGCGTAAAAACACATTTCCCCCAAATAAAAGAAATGCGTTTTTTTTTTCAATTTCACCACACTTTGAATTTTTTTCTGGTTTCGCAGTGTACTTTATGCAAAAATTCAGCCTGTAATTGCAAAGTACAATTAGTGACGCAAGAAATAAGGGGTCATGTGGGTTTCTAGGTGGAAAAATGCAAGTGCTATGACCTTTTAAACACAAGGAGGAAAAACCGAAAACGTAAAAACGAAAATGGGCCATGTCCTTAAAGGGTTAAGTATATAGAGCTTGGGAGATGGGTGAAAGGCGGCCCTAGCATTATTTCCAGCTTTTAAATGGACTTTCACCACAGATAGTGAGGCCCAGGCAACCTCTTGGTTAGTCTGGTGAGGCCCAGGCATTGCCTTTATCTGTTGGGTGAGGCTTCAGTAGAAATAGTTTGAGAAGCGCTGATCTAGCCTATAGAAGCTGAAATGGTGGCCATACTGGTTGTGTTGTTGGGCACCTTTATTTAGAGCTATGACCTGTGATGTACCTCCTGTTATTCCTCTTGGAAATATATGAATCAATAAACAACTGCATGTTTCCATTCTTCTATTCAATAAGGTGGCCTGTAACCACTGGTTGGACTGTGTCAGAGGGTGTAAGAAAACACCACAGTGACCATGGAGAATAGCAAAATTGGATCAAAAATGTAAAGTTCTAAGGAAATCACAATTGTCAATATAGGGGAACAAGTAAGGTAAGCATGTCAGGAAAAATGTCAGGTCCCCTTTAAGGCTCTGGAATACAGTCTCCGGTTAGCTTGTACGGTCATAGACCGTGAAATTACTCAGATATATGAGAATGCTTCATAGAAACTATGCACAGAAATTACAAGGAGAAATTACAGAAGAAACAATTAAGGGTGTTCAATAGACTCTGTAACAAATGGCTGCGTGAAGCCGGCATGACCTCCAACCCTGCAATCTCCTACGGTTAAGACTTTAATTTTGGAAACAACTTCCATTTTCTTGAGGAAACATTGTCATATTTAGCGCTTGGTAACAGATTACGACAGATAAAAATCCCAGCAGGTCGTGGGCTGCTTGCTCATATTACATGCCACCCGAGACACGACCAAGTTCTTCTCAGTTCTAAGTCTACTTACAGATTTATAGGCACCGCTGAAAAGTAATTATTGCTGTCTAATTAAGGAAGATGAGTATTAATCACACAGATTTAACCTATTATATACTGCCGCAATTAATCTCTAGGACGCTCCGAACACAGATTTTTAATACGCCCTTATATTTTGCACTCGTAAAACGTAAAAGTCATCTGGCGGATCAGTTAATTTACTCAAGTTATGGAGCCGGAGATGGCAAAGTAGCTGTAGATTTATAATCTTGGTAGAAATATCTTCCTCAATCCAGACTTGGGTGTATCGTGTTCCCTAACCAGACGACCTTGTAAAAGTTTTAACGTTCTACTCTAATCATTTATGGTGAGACGGAAGTTAATTATGGTTCTAAGTAAGAGCTAGCGCTTGGGATCCCAAAACTAAAGACGACAGATTACAGTAAAATAAACCGAGGGTTTATTTTTTATGGAAAAAAAAATAACATTGAAATATATTATACCCCCCCCCCCCCCCAAAAAAAAAAATAAAAAAATAAATAAATACATAAATTCACCTATGACTGGTGACTTCTGAGGGGAAAAAATGGGGAGTTGAAATTCAGCATGACCGATCCTCAACATGACACATAAAAGTCAGCTGGTTTCTTAATGTGTATGAATGATTGCATAAATGAATGAATGAATCCATTTACGTATGTATGTATATGCATGCATGTATTCGTAAATTAATGACTATCTGAATATGTATACTAATGCGTAAGACTTGATTGTATGTGCACATGAACAAACAAATGTGTGTACGAATGAATGCATGTAGTGATATAAGAATGATTGAATGAATGATTTGCACTGCATTCACATTATGTGAGAATGAATGAATGAATACACATATAAGGATTTTACATGTATGCCTGAATGAATGACTGAATGCACATGCTATATAGTAATACAGGAGTTTATGAATGAATGAATGAATGGATACATTAATGTAGTGATATAAAAATGAATTAACAATTTGTACTTCGTTCACATTATGTGATAATGAATAAACATATAAAGAATGTAAACATGTATGCCTTATATTAATACAGGAGTATATGAAGGAATGAATATATGAATGTATGTAGGGATATAAGAATGAATGAACAATTTGCACTTCATTCACATTAAGAACCAATAAATGAATATACGTATAAGGAATGTAAACACGTATGCCTAAACGAATGACTGAATGCACACGTTATATAGTAATACGGGAGTGTATGAATAAATGAATGAGTGATATAAGAATGAATGAGCAATTTGCACTTCATTCACAATATGTGAGAATGAATGAATACACATATACAGAATGTAAACATGTATGCCTAAATGAATGACTGAAGGCAAACACTTTATATTAATACAGGAGTGTATGACTGAATACATGAATGTATGCAGTGACATATGAATGAATGAACAATTTGCACTTCATTCACATTATGCGAGAATAAATGAACACACATATAAAGAATGTAAACATGTATGCCTGAATGAATGAATGATAATTTATAATATACTTCATAATACAGGAGTGTATGAATGAATGAATGAATGTATATTCACATATCATATTCATCATACATACACGTTTCTCCACACACATGGATCACGTACACTTAAAGCACCTCCTCTGTTTCTTTAGGAATCACAGCTAATTCTGCGCCGCCCCCTCTTTAAATCATTCGCAGATCCATCTGCGGTAATGGCTCCGCCAGTGTAATTCCCTATTAAGAGGCTTTATCTGGAGAGATAAGCAGCTGGCTCTCATGTCACTAATTGCTGTCTGCTGTGATTCTAAAACATCTGCACCATTGTGCCCTTCATTTTCATATTCTAATCATCCTAAAAGTTGAAAAATGGCGCATCATTGATGGCTTCGGCGGGTTAATTACAGCGCGCCATCCGAGGAGAGATGATTTAAAAAGGCGAGAAGGAACTCCATCAGCAAGTTTGTTTTATTAGAGGAAAATAATAACACCGGTAAACAACAAAAAAGAAAAAGAAAAAAATCAATGCAAACACAAAAAAAAAAATAATAAAAATTCTTAGCAACGAGCCTAGCCTTGCACAATTGGTTGTGCATACAATTACTGTAAGCAAGAGGCGGCCATTTTGAATCCTTCCAAGAAGGAAATCATTTCCATATTTCATTTCTGGAACCAATGGAGCTCAAAAAAACCAGATGGGTGAATGGAAGGGGAGAGATAACTGCGAGTGAATGAGGATTTCATCACACGGGGCGAGGAGGATCCTCCGCTCCGCGTCAACCTCTATCTTGGCCGAGCACATGGCTAAGGCCGCACAGATTGAAAGCCGAAAGATCTGTTTGCTTTGTGGTTTGTAAGGGTTGCTATCGCGTCAAGCATTAGGTCCTTATCTCCATGGCTCACAGTTCATAACAGCTGATAGAAGATAAAGCAATATAGCTGCAGTTATCTACATCCTGATGACAGGCTTCAAGGTGAAATCAATGTGACAAAGACCGGCAGAAAGCAAAGACAACAAAAAGTCATAAAAAAAAAGACAAAAAACAGAATTAACGAAGAAGAAGAAGAGGAGCCCTCGGGAAAACTAGTAACCCGTATAAAATCAAACCTCTACGCAGAGGTAATACTGGGGGATCATGTGGCTCTCAAGGAATCTGTTAAGGCCCTATTACACAAAGCGATTAACGGCCGTATTGGCCGATATCATCTGTTACAGCCGATAATCGTTTGAAATTATAGAAGACAAAGATTAACCGACATGTCAACTGATTGCGGTCTTCTATTACACAAAGTGATTATCGCGCCTTAACGGTCAATATTGGCCGAATGTCGGCTGATCGTTCTCAGCTGATTGATGTCGGCTGATCGTTGTCTTTCAATAGGCTGAAACACAAACGTTCAGCCTAGCAACAATCTGCTGCTGTCGCTCTGTGCAATAGCAGCGGCGGCAGCAGACCACCGCTATGCTCTATGGGCTGCCCGGGCAATTCTCAATCGTCAATAACCCCCCCCCACACACACACACACACACTTACCCGCTCACTGTCAGGGTTGAGCGCTGATCTGACGCTCACTTTCTCCTCCGAATCGGCCCGTCCTGTCCTGCATTAACTGTCCTGAACCTATCAATATAAATGGGTGCTGTATAATGCTTAATTTGCCCTTTGGCAGTGCTGTAGGTTTCTAATTGAGGAGAGTAGTAGCATTATATTGTAGTTGGGGACCAGGTTATGAATGTTAAGGGACCATGTTGTTCTGCACTGGGGTTCGGGAGCTTCAGGTTAGGCTTCTGGAACCACCAATGATGACAATTGTACCTAAACCAAACATGGAGGTTTCCATTCTAGAGAGGGTCAGCCAGGTCAGCCTCAATTTTTTTATTTTATGGAATAGCGACAAGCTTTTTATTGGTCTGTCTAGATGGGGAAGTAACTCAAGTTTTAGGGAAAGGGGATGAGGACAAGCACTTAGTCCTCTTGTCCTGGTCGGTTAGAGCCCTATTCCACAGAAACGATAATCGTCCAAATCGGCCCCATTCGGCCGATTATCACTCGGTGGAATAGAGAGAACGATCAGCCAATGATCGTGTCATAGGCTGATCGTTCATTTAGGGCCAGACCTAAAATCATCGTTCCCCCCACCGCGCATCGCTACGGTGGAATAGCAGTGCACGGCGGATGACCGACAATTTGAGAAGCACAATGCATTACCTGCAGGGCTTCTCCTCTCTGTCTTCCTCCCCCCCGTCCCGCGCACTCTAGCTTCAGAGTGGCCTGTCAGCTGAAGGAGCGCTCAGCCAATCACAGGCCGGGACCGCCATGGCCTGTGATTGGCTGAGTGGCCTATCAGCTGACAGGCCATTCTGAAGCTAGAGCGCGCGGGACCCGGGGAGGAAGACAGAGCAGAGGAGAAGCCCTGCAGGTAATGTATGCTGCAAGGACATCGGTATCGGTGCAGCCCTCGCTCAAGGATCATCGGGCCGTGGAATAGGCCCAGTAAAAGAGCGGCGATCAACAGATCGGCACTCGTTTACATCGTTGATCGGGCCCTGCTCGGCCCGTGGAATAGGGTCCTTAGGGGTCTGCTGGAGACACAGTAATCTTTGCCCATTTCCTATGTGCAAACCCTGAGGTATACAACTTCAGAAAGACATTGCTGCTTTCTTCCAAAAACAGTGCCATATCAGTCTATGGTTGTGTCTGGTATTGCAGCTCAGCTCCACTAAAGTGAACAGTACTGTGCTGCGATACCACAGTACCGGTATCAGAAGAAAGCAGCCATATTTTCTTGTTGTTGTTGTTTTTTACAAGTCCTTTAACTCTGATATTTTATAATAAGCATAGTCATTAAAATATGTAAAAAAAAAAAAAAAAAAAAAAGACTCCCAAACTTGAGCCCCCAACTCCTCAGACCTCAGCTAACTTCTATTTCGGTAGAAGTTCCCATTCGTGGCAGCCATTGTGCTCTCGTTTCCTGTTCTCAGCCATTCACCTCAACGAGAGATAACACAGCACAATATGAATATTGTTTTCTAATAAACCCGAGTGCTCGGCTATGTTTAGCCCATGCGCCCTTTACAAGTGCGGTTTCGGAAAATCCCCTCTTACACAAGTCCTGTGAATGCGGCTTTGTTAGGACGACTTTGCCAGGACATGTTTACGCACTTTATCTGCCTATAAGAACATTACGACTTTGTTTTGACAACTGAATGAAACTATCAATTAGGGACCATGGGGGCTTTATTAAACTTTGATATTGTCAACGTAAAACCTCATCGGAACTGAAAAAAGTTTCTTAAAGAGACAGTGAGATTTTTCAAAATAAATTTTTGTGATATTGTAGTGTAGTAGTGATCATGACAGTCTGCTGCTCACGGCGCCACGTAATAGGAGCGGTGGCAGCAGACTGCTGCTGACTTCAATGGGCTGCCCGGACGATCTAAGGATTATCCAAGCAGCCCCTCCCGCAGCTCCCTGGTCGCTGTCTGTGCTTGTAATAGCACAAACAGCCAGTGGGGAACAAAGTGTAAGCGAGCGCTGATCTAACAGGTTCCCCCTCAATATTGTGCCGTGTAATATGGCCTTAACTCAATGGGTAGTGTGTGGAACTCCCGTTTAAAGATGACAGGTCAATATTGATGGAGTCCATCATACGTGCTAAACACACATTGAAAAGATCCATCAACCTCATCAGACTTCTTAAGGTTTATAGGGGAAAACTGTACAACTTAAAAGGAGACTCTAGTGCCCCTTGTTGGTCGTCTTTAGCCTAGATGTGCGATTAGATGCGGTTGGGCATGGCGGATATAGATTCTTTATGGCATCCTGCAGCACATTCGCCCACAATTGTTGCAGCTCAGCCAGAATATCCAGCACACTCCTGAGATGCTGAAGCTGGTTTGCCATAAATGTTTGATGAGGGGAAACCCTTGCGGCGTGGGGAGTATTGTCCTCCAGCTGGAGACCATGAAAGAGGATGTCCTGTACATATCACTGAGCTGTCAGTGCCCCTCATATCACTACTAGAGGTGACCAACTGTCATACGTGATAGCTCTCCACATCATCACACCAGCAGGGGGCAGTGTTCCCACCACATCATCACACCAGCAGGGGACAGTGTGCACCCCACATCATCACACTAGCAGGGGGCAGTGTGTCCTCTCCACATCATCACAGTAACAGGGGGAGTATGTCCTCCACACATTATCCCACCATCAGGGGGCAGTGTGTCTTCCACACATCATCACACCGGCAGGGGGCAGTATGTCCTCCACATGATCACACCGACAGGGGGCAGTATGTCATCCACATGATCACACCAGCACGGGGCAGTGTGTCTTCCACACATCATCACACCGGCAGGAGGAAGTGTGTCCTGCACATCATCATACCAATAGGGGGCAGTGTGTCCTCCACATCATCACAACAACACAGGGCAGCGTGTTCTCCACATCATCACACCATCGGGGGGCATTGTGTCCTCCACATTATCACTCCAGCAGGGGACAGTGTGTCCTCCACATCATCACACCAGCAGGGGGCAGTATGTTCTCCCCACATCATCACACCAGTAAGATGCAGTGTGTCACTGCACAACAAAGGCAAGATTAAAGCACTCACCACGAGGCCTCGATATTAAACACCATATCAATTTCCAGTCACATATACAAATGACCCCATATACGACCCCCTATGTTACAAAATTAGAAATCAAAAAGTCACAGAGGTCTGTAAAGAAAGCTATTGCGCTGCTTGATAGCTGATCTTTTCACATTTTCTGTACACAGATCAAGATTTCATATCACATGATGGGTTAATATTTACGCCTAGTGCAAACAGCACGAGAAAACGAGATCCTGCCAAACAGCAAATCCCCCACGTGCTGCAAAGAGTTAACGTGCGGACAATGTTCAGGGCCTTTAGTGCAGGCTCATCATTCAGCAGGCCTGGAAACGCGCTGGGATCCAGTGTTTGTGTTTGGATATCACAGCTATTTTCATTGCTACTGGGGAATAGTCGATAAGGGAAGTGTAAATCAATAGCCCTGTCTCATTTCAGCAAAGTAATCTACTTTGTAGTGCAGGAGCAAGGGGAAGGCCTGTATGCAAGTCATGTCCTTAGCTAAACACTAAATGATTAATGCAGAACACTGCCAGCCAGAGGAGAGGGGAGCGGGACGCACAGTATCCAGTTACTTTATAAGGCATTGCTACCCCCCCCCCTCCCCGTTTCTGCATTCTGCGCACAGTCTATCTTTTTATAGTATCCAACCTGTGACCCGCAGGTCTTAATGGGCACTGATTGATAAGGAGTGTAACTAATAATTATTACTCTGTTATTAAGACCTGGGACTTGTCATAGGTTGGCAGCTACCGTCGGCAAGGCTGGCCAGGGCATACTGGCGGCCTGTCAGTGCTGTCACTATAAATGCTATCAGGACTGTTCATGACAATCTACGCTCTATACATGGAGGTGGAAGTGGCTTAAAGGGAATTGTCCAGGATTAGTATAGATTGTTTGCTTTACAGGTTATGTGTAGTATTGCATTTTAGTGCTATTCACGTTAAAAGGGCCACTAAATATAGAAAATATACAAGACACTGCTGTCCTTTAACCCCGGCGGTGTAGCTATCATGGAGGCAGACAATGCAACTGCTGTGGGGCCTATGCAAAAAGGGGGCCCTGGGTCCCACCCCAGGGAAGATCGATCTGCCTCCATGGTACTAGCTATGGTCGATAATGGACAGCAGCTCACACCAACACCCATAAGCGCCCCCCCACACCCCGTATCATCATAAACATACTCACCTGGCCTGACGTAGTCCTCCGACGTTCGTTCTCACAGCTCCCTGGCGTGCAAGTACCTTCAATTATGTCCCGGGGAGCTGGGAGAACAAAGTAACGCCAGGTGACTGTACTGGGCTGGGTGAGTATGTTGGGAGGCTGGGGCCCTACAGGATTCATGGGCCCCCTTACAGTTTTTTTTTCTTGCTATGGGACCCCATAAAAATCTAACTACACCCCTGTTTAACCTTATAATATATCATATTGTATTTTCAGTTTTCCCAGGACCTCAGCCATGCCTCCTACTTACAATTCTCCAGCTCTAAGACAAATGGCTCCAGCAGGAGCCTCCCCTAGTTTGCAGATAAAAAAACAAAATCATTAAAGCCCGCCCCCTTGGTTAAGGTCCTCCCCCGAGCTCCTTCTCCGACTAAAACAGGAATAACCAGTGGAAAAGTAACCTCCGAGTCCACTAAAGAATTCCTAGTAAAAATCCTAGAGACTAAAAAACAGCAAGGGGAGGGGGGGGGGGGGGGGGTTAGAATATTTCCTGTTTACTTGTATCATCCTTTTCTACTTTTATTGTTCCTTTAATGGAGACAAACTTCAATCCTGGATGCAGCCCAAGGAAAGACAAGTCCTAACACTGAACAATGCCTTATAATCAACTACTCTTATTTCTTACTTTTACATGAACAGAAACCACAATGTTTGTCTATCTATCTATCCGTCTATCTACTATCTATCTATCTATCTATCTATCTATCTATCTATCCGTCTATCTAGAAAAAAAAAATTGAGCAGCACTGCTGGTGCGGATTGCAGGTGCCAGCAGGCCTGAGTCCTGACCTCAGACCGGTATAATATAGTAGAGGAAAGTCCGCGGCACACAAGACAGCTGTGAAAGTAACTGTGGTTTATTCAATTAAAGTGCAGCAATCCATAGACGCAACGTTTTGGTGGTATCTCGCTTGAAAATGGTGGTGAGATACCACCGAAACGTTGCGTCTATGGATTGCTGCACTTTAATTGAATAAACCACAGTTACTTTCACCGCTATTTTGTTTGCCGTGGACTTTCCTCTACTATCTATCTATCTATCTATCTATCTATCTATCGGGGTCTGAAAGTGGGGGAAGGGGGCCAGACCAGTTATTTAAACACATTACAAAGTTATATAACTTTGTAATGTGTGTTAAATAATCCAAAAAATTTTTCGTGGGAGTTGTCCTTTAAGGTCAAAAACTCAGCTTTTTCCCAATATATCTTTACAGGGTATGGGGCTTCATTTTTTAATTAGAAAACTCAAAGCCTTTGCTTTTCTTCACTGAGATACAGGATAAAATACTGTCAACCACAACTGTAGGAAGTTTGGGTGCTTACTCTATTCCATTACTCCTATTACTTGCAACATTTAGACAGCCAAAAATCGTGTCACTACCATGATGGTCTCTAACATATTCTCCGCAGTTCATCGGGGGGGAGGCGCAGCTTAAATCGGGGGACAGAAGTGTCATCCTCAGCTTAAACATTATAATAGGAAAGCCTTTTAAGTGCTCATTTTACTAGGCCCAAACTCGTCAGATACCGCCCCCCCCCCCCCACCACCGCCACCCAGCACTAACTAGCATCTAATCCCCCAGAGTATTTCTCAATCACTTTCTTTAATTAAAGGGAAAACAAGTTGAGCAAAAGAGCGAAATGAAGAATTTCTCTTCTGTTCTGTGTTTTTTCCTTCGGAGAAGAGTTTGAATCACCTTTCAGATCTTAATCCTTTAATCCCACAAGGAATTTGCTCTTGTTTATCACACCAGCGGTACAGCAAAGAAAATGACCTCAACGCCGAAAAATGAGGCTGGAGAAACCAATGGGATTGGAGGGGTGCGGACAACTTCACGTCAACCTATCTAACGTTTCCATACAAGGACCATGCTCCTTTTGGACATTTATAGGGACATTATATAAGGGATCCATAGTAAATTTTAGTTCTCATTTGGGCTGTGGTTATATTTAGTTTCAGTAAAACTAAGCAGGTAGAGATATACAGGGGACAAAAAAATAGTTAACAGGGTATTCTGGCAATGTAAATGAAAAAAAAAATAAATAAATAAAAGAATAATATAGTGCCAGGGCCCTGGTAATAAAAAAAAACACTATACTTGCCTACCCTGATCCCCCTGCAGGTCTCATTTCTTCTTCTTCTGATCCACCAACGATCATCTGTTCAACCTGCTGTTAAGACGAGAGCTCGGAGCAGGACCTTTCGAAGTAGCCAAGTGATGGGTGCTATGGTGTCCCATTGCAACCAGTGATTAGCTAAGTGGGAAGGTACTGCTCTGCAGGTTGAACAGATGAGTGGTGAAGTACCAAAGCTGCAGGGGAATCAGAGTAGGAGAGTATAGTTTTTTTTCCATTTTATGCAAAAAAACAAGGACTGTGGAGCCTCAGTCCCTGGCAATAGCCAAATATCCCTCCAAGGAAGGAAACCCGCTGCTAAGGGGTGCCTCAGAGTAGTGGGATCACTAAACCACTAACATAGCCCCTTAAAGGGAACCTGTCACCTCAGAACAGAGGGAAGAGCCAGCCCGACTCCCCAGTGGAGCTCCGGATACTTACCTCATCCTGAAAATCCCGCTCCATAAGCCAGTCCTGCCGTGGAGAAATTGCCACCCGACGGTCTGCGTGCGCGATATGTAAATGAGAAGAGATAAATCCGATGTCCATTTCCTATAAACGTCGGACTAATCTTTTATCATTTACATAACGCACACGCAGACCGTCGGGTGGCAATTTCTCCGCAGAGGGGCCGGCTTCTGAAGCGGGACTTGCAGGATGAGGTAAGTATCCAGGGCTCCACCGGGGGGTGGTGGTGGGGGCGGTCAGGCTGGCTCTTCCCTCTGTTCTCAGGTGACAGGATCCCTTTAAGTCCCACTCAGTTGCAAGTATTAGGACACAAATATGGAAATACCAGGGTGGCCCCTTTAGTGTCAAAGTCTAAAGCCCCTATTACACGTGCAAGCGAAATCCGACCAGTCAGATCAACCATTGCTTGCTCCTCGTTCCCAAGCGGGTAAGAGCAGGGGGGTTAACCGGACAATCTTTAGATTGTCCGGGTGGCCCATAGAAGATAGCGGCTGTCTGCTGCCACCGCGACTATTACACAAAGCGGCAGCCAGCAGACGGTAGTTATCGTTCAAAAATCTTTGAACATGTTGAAAGGAAAGGATCGCCCGACATCGTGTATGCCGGCTGATCGTTGCCTTTTAACAGGAGGTACTACACCAAGCGATTATTGACCATAACGGACGATAACTGGCCCAATATGGTCTAATAGCGACATGACAGGGGGAAATTGTTTTTTTATTTTACAAGGGTCTAACGCTGTATAGATTTTTCTGTACAGTGCCCCCATACCCAAGGGTCTAGCGCTGTATAGATTTTTTTTGTACAGTGCCACCATACCCAAGGGTCTAGGGCTGTATAGATTTTTTTGTACAGTGCCACCATACCCAAGAGTCTAGCGCTGTATAGATATTTTTGTACAGTTCCACCATACCCAAGGGTCTAACGCTGTAAAGATTTTTTTTGTACAGTGCCACAATACCCAACGGTCTACTGCTGTATAGATTTTTTTGTACAGTGCCACCATACCCAACGGTCTACTGCTGTATAATTTTTTTGTACAGTGCCACCATACCCAAGGGTCTAGCGCTGTATAGATTTTTTTGTACAGTGCCACCATACCCAAGGGTGTAGCGCTATATAGATTTTTTTGTACATTGCCACCATACCCAAGGGTCTAGCGCTGTATAGATTTTTTTGTACAGTGCCACCATACTCCTCGAATTATTGTTTGGCGGACAGTTATTAAAGGTGTACAGGCATCATAAACTGTTGGCAAAAAAAAAGAAGAAAAGAACGGCCCCAAGGTGTTTATACTATTGTCTACTCCAAGACTTGTTGCCGCTATTGGCTCAGTTTCTATCCACTTTCTCTTAAGACCCTATTACATGAAGTAATTATCGCCGCATTGGGCCGATAGCGCCCGCTACGGCCGATAATCGTGGGTAAGAAAAGACACTGAACAGCCAACATGCACGACATGTCTTAGAGCAGCTTCAAAAATAGGTACCGCACCAAGCATATTCTGCAGCTATTACCATCCTCCGACCCTGGAGCCGCTCTATCGTGTAGTCTTTTATATCGTACAATGTTTATTTCCTACCAGTCTCCCAGAAGACGCTTTCTACCAATTTGTGCATGAGAGAATTACAGTTATTATAGGCAGGTTTGACCCGTAGCAGCTTCCAAACTAAACGTTCTACAAGCAGCGGCCGTGTTCTTGCAATCTTGGCCTTTTCTTGCCTGCTGGCATCATTATGGCAGAGCCGATCGATAAAACAGCAATACACAAACGGCCAACGCATAATGAGCGGCCAGGAGATATTGATGTGTTGTATGGCCACGCCGCGCAAGAAAGTCATAAAAAATAGATATAGTTTATAGGATGAGAAAGCTGATTATGGATCACAAGGCTTCCTGCACTCTATCCTGCAGACATACGGAGCCCGAGCCATTCATATCCTCCCATAGTAATGTCATCTAACCTGCTCCTATTACTGCTGAGGGAGTCTGTATGAAAAATTATAATCACAATTCATCATATTGTCCATGGTGAAAAGTATTATAGTAGTTATATTCTTGTATATAGGAGCAGTATTATAGTAGTTATATTCTTGTATATAGGAGCAGTATTATAGTAGTTATATTCTTGTATATAGGAGCAGTATTATAGTAGTTATATTCTTGTATATAGGAGCAGTGTTATAGTAGTTATATTCTTGTATATAGGAGCAGTGTTATAGTAGTTATATTCTTGTATATAGGAGCAGTATTATAGTAGTTATATTCTTGTATATAGGAGCAGTATTATAGTAGTTATATTCCTGTATATAGGAGCAGTATTATAGTAGTTATATTCTTGTATATAGGAGCAGTATTATAGTAGTTATATTCTTGTATATAGGGAGCAGTATTATAGTAGTTATATTCTTGTATATAGGGGGCAGTATTATAGTAGTTATATTCTTGTATGTAGGAGCAGTATTATAGTAGTTATATTCCTGTATATAGGAGCAGTATTATAGTAGTTATATTCTTGTATATAGGAGGCAGTATTATAGTAGTTATATTCTTGTATATAGGGAGCAGAATTATAGTAGGTATATTCTTGTATATAGGAGCAGTATTATAGTAGTTATATTCTTGCATATAGGGGCAGTATTATAGTAGTTATATTCCTGTATATAGGAGCAGTATTATAGTAATTATATTCTTGTATATAGGAGCAGTATTATAGTAGTTATATTCTTGTATATAGGAGCAGTATTATAGTAGTTATATCCTTGTATATAGGGGCAGTATTATAGTAGTTATATCCTTGTATATAGGAGCAGTATTATATTAGGTATATTCCTGTATACAGATGCCAGTATTATATTAGCTAATTTCTGGCACACAGAAACCATATATTAGTTTTATTATACTTCATAGTTTTAATCTTAGTCTTACTGGATATTCAAGAGCTGCTTCCCTTCAGTCTGCCCTATGAACACACATCCAAGGGATCTTTATGATCTATGACCCAAGGGAAAATATACACAATATCTTAATGAGATTCATACACCAGCCAGCCACATATTCCTAAGAGGATGGGAGATTAACACAACCCACTGGACCATGGCTGCAGAGACCCTACCCTGACAAATTAACCCTGGAACAGACAGATAGTAACAAAATCAGGCTTTATATTCCTCATGACACAAAAGGTCAGCGCCAAACTGAAGACGATCTACATGCTAACGCTTCTCTCACATCCTTCAAGGAGGACATTGAGAAAACCTTGCCGGCAATAGGTGCAGACAGAGCTGGGTTTGTAATCTGCCGCGGTATCCTTGGCCAAATCAGGTTTGAGCTGACAACTCTCGAAAAAGCTGGATGGAGACTTGACATGACTGGTCACAGGGCCATCATGGTCAAAGTAATAATAATAATAATATTTATTTGTATAGCGCCAACAGATTCCGCAGCGCTTATTTAAATATATAGGCTCCAGATCAAAGATGGGGAACCTTCGGCCCTCCAGCTGTTGCCAAACTACAATTCCCTTCATGCCTGGACAGCCAAAGCTAAAGCTCTGGCTGTCCAGGAATGATAGGAATTGTAGTTTTGCAATAACCGGAGGGCCGATGGTTCCCCGTCCCTGCTCTACATAAACAATGTGCTCTTTGTCACCCTCTACAGGTTAACTTTGGTAGTGCACGTGGAGTACAGGTTACCTCCTAACAATCCAGGATCTTTGAGGCTCATAAATTAGACACATAGATATAAGACATATGTAGCAGAGCCAGATGTATGTAAATCTCTACATCTCCATAGGACTGCAGGTAAATCTACTGAATCCCCAGAACCCAAGCTCTGCTGCATCCTAGTATTTCCCATAGGATTACGGTAAGAACCCCCCTGCGCTATTATAAACCAAGCACTGCTACATATATATTAACCAGCGGCAAGAACCGGCAGCGTAACACCGTGACAAGATGTTTCTAATGAAATGCACAAGAGCAACAAAACAAGCCTTGGCGTCCATCACCATCCTCCTCTCCCGCACGTTCTCCGGCTCTCCCATACAGGCAGGATTCACAATATTCCTGCAGCTCAGGATTCCATTATCAAGTTGCAGCAGCTTTTTCTTGGCACAAGAACAGATTTTTTTTTGTCTTTGCTCCACAGACAGTCAGGAGAGAGGGGGGGTGGCGTGGGGGGATTCTTCCCTTCTAAAATGACACTAATAAGATTCTCGTTTTTTTTGTTTCGGCTGGAAAAATCCATAAAATGTGAGGGTCTGAATGTTGTAAGCGCCGTATACAGCTTCCAGTTATATATCTGACTAAGTGAATGGAGATTTTGTATCCTATAATACACTGTAACTATATATACTTTGATGTATAATATAGAATTGTATTCAGTATTAGTGGTTTAAAGGGATAGTCAATTACAGCTGGTTTCTTTCAAAAACAATGCCACCCCTGTCCTTAGGTGGTGTGTGGAATTACAATTCAGTTCACTTCAAAATTAACTGACCTGCAATACCCCACCAAAACTGAGGACTAAAGTGGCACTGTTTCTGGAAGAAGGCTGCCATGTTTTGTAAACCTGGACAACCCTTTTAAAGAACTGACGTCGGGACCCCGTCTGAAGTCATTTTCCCCGGAGTTGGGGGAAAAGGACTGTCCCGGATGATGGACTGGCCGTTCAACCAATCATTGACAATCACTGACTGCAGTGGCGTTTTACCCCAGTCCCTGACTGGCTAAGCAGCCAGTCCATCAGCTGGGTTGTGAGGTGTCAGCATCAGAGATACAGGAGCCAGGCAGGGGTCCTGATGTCGGCACCGCCGCTCACTGTTGGTACGGGGAGAGGTAAATTCACACTCCTGATCAAATTCCCCCCTGCCAGCTGCTAGATTTTAAAAATGGACGGTTGTCTACTTTAAATATATACACCCTTCATTCTGTTGTATAATTCAGCACACTTATAGACACTATTCCATGGTATGACTGTGCAAAGCAGTAACAAATCCCTATAGAAAACCTTTCCTGGTCTGGACAGTTCCTGACATGAACAGAGGTGGCAGCAGAGAGCACTGTGTCACACTGAAAAGAATACACCACTTCCTGCAGGACATACAGCAGCTGATAAGTACTGGAAGACTGGAGATTTTCAAATAGAAGTAAATTACAAATCTATATAACTTCCTGAAACCAGTTAATTTGAAAGATTTATTTTTTCCGCCACAGTACCCCTTTAATAGAAGTTTCAACATCACACAAGCTGTGCACTCTTCCTGTGCTGTATACACAAGCCTTACCAGTGGATATTTCCATGGAAATGTCATTGTTCCCAGGTAATCATTCACCGCATTGTTTCTTCAGGTAACCGTTACAAACAAAACCACAGACGCTATATAACAGTTAGTGATACCTGTAAGGCGTCCGGCCGCCCCTTGCTTACTGTCAGTTACAACAGTATATAATAGACTCTGGCTCATATGGAGGAGGAAGGGTCATCGGTTACTGCACCCACCTACAGCAACGCCAAAGCAACGTGTGCCAAAGACTGAGCCTGGCAAGCAGAAGGCTATGCAAATGAATAACAAAAGCTACAAAAAGAGGGAACGTCATAAAGAAAAAAACAAAAAGATGAGTGTGGTGTATGTGTTCCTGACAGTACAGCTCCAGCCTCAGTATGGGAGGGGCAGAGGAGGAGGAGGATGAGAAGGAGGAAAAAGAGGGAAACCTAAAGGATTAAACTTGAAGAAATTTATCAACACACAAAAATTAATTCCTATAAGGGAGATTTATCAAACATGGTGTAAAGTGAAACTGTCTCAGTTGCCCCTAGCAACCAATCAGATTCCACCTTTCATTCCTCACAGACTCTTTGGAAAATGAAAGGTGGAATCTGATTGGTTGCTAGGGGTAACTGGGCCAATTCTACTTTACACCATGTATGATAAATCTCCCCCATGGTGTAAAGTGACACTGGCTCAGTTGCCCCTAGCAACCAATCAGATTCCACCTTTCATTTTCCAATGAGTCTGTGAGGAATGAAAGGTGGAATCTGATTGGTTGCTAGGGGCAACTGAGCCAGTTACACTTTACACCATGTTTGATAAATCTCCCCCTATGTGTATAGATCCAGAGGTACATTCATATGTAACAAGTAGTAAGAGATCACTGGAGTCTCACTGGAGTATTGTGATAACTGTTCATACGAAAACAAACTCAGGAGCAGTATTATAGTAGTTATATTCCTGTATATAGGAGAAGTATTATAGTAGTTATATTCTTGTATATAGGGGGCAGTATTATAGTAGTTATATTCCTGTATATAGGAGCAGTATTATAGTAGTTATATTCCTGTATATAGGAGCAGTATTATAGTAGTTATATTCTTGTATATAGGAGCAGTATTATAGTAGTTATATTCTAGTATATAGGAGCAGTATTATAGTAGTTATACGAACTGGAGAGAATGGAACCGCTGCACATCCCATCTATGGCTGATACTAATGCCGCTAGGCCTATATTAAAAATCAACACCAGAGTGTCTGTATATGAATTGATCAAGCCATATTGCCCCGTGTACCACCGCGCAGGTCCTCTGGTCCACACGGGTCCCTACGCTAACTCCACACCGTGTCGGTCAGCGACCCGTGTGGACCAGAGGACCTGCGCGGTGGTACACGGGGCAATATGGCTTGATCAATTCATATACAGACACTCTGGTGTTGATTTTTAATATAGGCCTAGCGGCATTAGTATCAGCCATAGATGGGATGTGCAGCGGTTCCATTCTCTCCAGTTCGTGTTTTACAATTCTCCCTCTCTGAACAGCTAGCACTCCTTCATAAGACCCACATGACCAAAATTAGCAGGATATGTCTGTGCTCACATGTCTGGACCCTATGTCTTCCCCATTCTGTGAGAGCAGCAATGGTAAGTGTAATACCATATCCATACTTGTGTCATTTGGGGGCAGCCTTCCCCGCCGGTGGTGCTGGCTGGGTTTTGGTGGGGCTTTTTGGGTCTGGCCCTGTGACATTGGGGTTGCAGGGCCGTTCCATGGCCTCCCTTCCCTGCACGTGCACGCTTTGCGGGGTTGGCGGTCGCTGACCGACACGGTGTGGAGTTAGCGTAGGGACCCGTGTGGACCAGAGGACCTGCGCGGTGGTACACGGGGCAATATGGCTTGATCAATTCATATACAGACACTCTGGTGTTGATTTTTAATATAGGCCTAGCGGCATTAGTATCAGCCATAGATGGGATGTGCAGCGGTTCCATTCTCTCCAGTTCGTATTATAGTAGTTATATTCTTGTATATTGGAGGCAGTATTATAGTAGTTATATTCTTGTATAGGGAGCAGTATTATAGTAGTTATATTCTTGTATATAGGGGGCAGTATTATAGTAGTTATATTCTTGTATATAGGGGCAGTATTATAGTAGTTATATTCCTGTATATAGGAGCAGTATTATAGTAGTTATATTCTTGTATATAGGAGGCAGTATTATAGTAGTTATATTCTTGTATATAGCAGTAGCATTATAGTAGTTATATTCCTGTATATAGGGAGCAGTATTATAGTAGTTATATTCTTGTATATTGGAGGCAGTATTATAGTAGTTATATTCTTGTATATAGTGGCAGTATTATAGTAGTTGTATTCTTGTATATAAGAGCAGTATTATAGTAGTTATATTCTTGTATATAGGGAGCAGTATTGTAGTAGCTATGGCACAAGCAGGGAAGATGAAAAATCTGAAGCACTCACCGATGTTGTAGTCTTTAGTGGTTTATTTCAACCCATCAACACAGGGAGGGGTAAAGATGGAACAGGTGCGGGAGAGTCTCTGTTAACAACAGTTTCACGCTGAAGCGCTTTCTCAAGTCCAGTGTACCAGCTACTCTGAACTTCAGAAAGCGCTTTGGCATGAAACTGTTGTTAACTGAGACGCTCCCGCATCTGTTCCATCTCTACCCCTCCCTTTGTTGATGGGTTGAAATAAACCTCTGAAGACTACAACATCGGTGAGTGCTTCAGATTTTTCATCTTCCCTGCTTGTGCCATATACAGTCTTCATCTTCACTGCAGCACCCCGGTTTACAGTCCAGCGATATCACAACTTATTGGTCCTAGCGGTCACCCACAATACAGCTTTACCCAGCCGTAGCTAGTAGTGCCGGCTCTACTCTCTTTTGTACTCAACCCATTGTAGCAGCTATATTCTTGTATCTAGGGGCAGTATTATAGGATTTATACTCTACTATTAGTAAATTTCTCATTACATGCTAGATCTCTCCAGATATACAGCTATACTGTATATACAGATATACAGCTATACTGTATATTCAGGTGGGACTATCATAGCGGATCAGGCTATTCAGGGTCTGGTAAAGCTGGGTGATATGCCCTTTGGGAGCTATATGTGAGGTTACAGATAGGATGTGAGGTTTTTATAGCAGAGCATTGTGCGGGGACTTCCTCATATTCTGCATACAGTGAGCAGCATTTCCTTAGACTTTCACTTTCAGCAGCGGCAGCCTCAGACCAGCTGTGCGCTTTATCGGAACATGAGCCCTGGCTGGGACTATTATGTGAGTGGGAGTTTACAGAAATTGTTCTTTGTGGTTTTCATAACCTGCACTTGGGGTCAACTTGTACAGTAACCAAATCGTGTCATTTTATTTCCTAAATGAAAAATAAAACATCAGAGGCCGGAGCCTCCTCTGCAGGGTCAGCTGTGAGGGCGCCGCGCTGAATTATTGCTGTGGCAGCGGACATATTATACAAGGAACTTATCACTTTGGACACGATTAGTAACAGACTAAACAGAAGGGGGGAACTTGTCTGTAAGTGTCCTATGCATATGCCAGAGGCCTGGGCTGTAATGTAGTGACGAGGAACCTATAGCCCTCCAGCTGCTGTTCACACTAAGGAATAGACAAGGAATTGAAAAGGAAAGTTTTCTGCTTGAAATATCCTATTTTTTACTTCTGGCGGAAATTTAAAGCCCCAATGACTTCCATGTGATTTCTCTTTCGAAATTCGCCCAAAGAATTGACATGTCATTTCTTTAAGCGGAAAGCAGATCTGTGGCGGAAATCTCCGCGATTACATTTCGCCAAAAGAGCGGAATTCCCATTGAACTCAATGGGACATTGCTCTGTACATATTTTACCTGTGGAATTTCAATCGAAATAAGCGTAAAATTCCTCACCTTTTCCTAAGTGTGAACATACCCTAAGGGCTGTGGAATCTGTTGGCGCCATACAAAAAAATACCACCAAATCAATCTGCAGTCAGTGATTATAATAATAAGTGAAACCTTCAGAGCTGCATTCAGAATGCTTCTGCTTTCCTATAACTGCAATAGATTAGGAAATCCTATTTTACTGAACAGAGGAAAGCAACAGAATTCTGAATTCAGCTCTGAAGGTCTAAGTAGACGTGAATAGATTAGGGGAAAAACTCTGGTGACTCCTTCCCCCCCCGTTCAAATAAACTAGTGTCAGAAAGTTATATGGATTTGTAATTTACTTCTTTTTAAAAAGTCTTCCAGTACTTATCAGCTGCTGTATGTCGTTCAGGAAGTGGTTTGTTCTTTCTAGTCTGACATAGTGCTCTCTGCTGCCACCTCTGTCCATGCCAGGAACTGTCCAGAGCAGCAGCAAATCCCCATAGAAAACCTCTCCTGCTCTGGACAGTTCCTGACATGGACAGAGGTGGCAGAGGTGTCAGACTGGAAAGAATAGACCACTTCCTGCAGGACATACGGCAGTTGATAAGTACTGAAAGACAAATTACAAATTTATATAACTTTCTGACATCAGTTGATTTAAAAGATTTTTTTTTGTTTATCAGAGTAACCCTTTAAGAGGAGCTCCAATGTATTCAGAGCAGTATTCAGAATTTTGCTGCTTAGCTAGGACCACTTTGTGTACTGAGCTTCTCTAACCAACTGCAGTCATAGGAAAGCAGCAGAATCCGGAATGCAGCTCTGAAGGCATCACGGGGTATGTGCGTTTCACCTATAACATTTCTGTTTAAATTAATTTTTCAGAATTTATATTAGTTTCTATTAAGTTTTATTTTCCTATCATACCTGTCCTGACATATACGCTCCCACTGCAGAATTCTAAGTACAGCTCTGAAGGTCACTGCAGTAGAAAACCTGATTGAACTACCAATCAGTGGTAAAAAAGAGAAAATCAATGTATTTCTAAGAAAAAAAAAAATTGCTGAACAACATATGTCAATTTAAAGGGTGAAATGTTGTTAAGGGGCGGAGCTGTGTTGTAAGAAACCGATCTCTACGTGCAAGAACGCAACAGTTCCGCCATGTGGAGCGCGGCCTACACGACAAAGACTTTCCAATCACGTCTGTTAATTGTCTCTAACGTGAGAGTTTCTTCGTTAAGCCTCACAATCGGGAGGTGAGATCATTAGGTGACAACCTCGGTGCCACACATCATAAATTAGGAGAGAGAAACAAAGTGTTGCTTGTGCTGTCGTGTTACAAATTATCAGCCGGTGGGCTCGGTGCCAGTTACTATTATCCGCCATCCTCAGCATGTAGGGTACATGTGTGAGGCTGCGCTGCCAAACATGAAACAAAAGCCTCATGCAGCTGTTGTCCTGGCTAAACCGAACGTAAACCGATTAGCTTTCCCGTCTTACAGTCAGGCCGCACATCTGACAGGGGGCTGCGTACTAACAATCTGTTAACACATGAGGGCTAATAATAATAGTGATAACAAACCACATGGTAACGTATATAGAGCAAAAAAAGTAACATAGAAAATAAACAGACCCGATCCGGACCGCGACTTGACGGTACCCGAATGTAAGATCAAGGGTTCGAACCTCAAGGTCGATATGAAATAGAAAAAAGAATGGACAGTAACTAAGGGTCCTATTAGACTAAGCGATTTTTTACCGTTAACGATATACGACCGCAAACGAGATTGTTTATCGTCAACCGGAAATCGTTCACCTTATTCACCATATCGTTCACCATATATAGTTACTACCGATCGTTTACTCCATCTGATCCCAGCCAATGAAGAAACGGTGTGGAATTATACCAAACGATTAGGCTGGGTTCACACTGCGTTTTTAGCATACGTTTAACGGATCCGTTTTTTTTTAACGGACAAATAAATAGTGTCAGCAACGTTTTTGTGTCCGTCAAAAAAACGGATCTTTTTTGATCCGTTTTTCTTTTATAATGGAAGTCAATGGAAAAACGTATCAAAACGGATGCACACTAATGCATCCATTTTTTGCAATCCGTTTTTTGCAAAAATGGATGAAAGAAACGGATTGCAAAAACGCAGTGTGAACCCAGCCTTACCAATAATACTACTGAATTAGGATACTACTGAAATAGTGTCAGCAACATTTTTGTGTCCGTCAAAAAAAAAAATGGAAGTCAATGGAAGTAATGGAAGTCAATGGAAAAACGGATCAAAACGGATGCACACAAATGCATCCGTTTTTCATCCGTTTTTTTCAAAAAATAAATGGAAAAAAAACGGATTGCAAAAACGCAGTATGAACCCAGCCTTAGTGAACGAATGTGGAATTAGAGCGAACAATGGTTAACAATGGTTTTGGTATCAGTACCAAACAAACCATGAACAATTTCTCGTTTGAGCGTTGTCTGCATTTACCCGAGACAATTATCATATAAATTAAAACAATATAACAATAATTTTCACAATAATCATCCCATGTAATAGGGCCCTGACACTATGGAGATCTTCTACTATGGGTGGGACAAGTATGGTTGAAGAAGAAGCAGGTGTCACAAATAACCTAGGGCTAGGTGGCGACATAAGCTTGAAATGTTACCCTGCTACATCACAACTAATGAAACTGAACACAGTTCCTGCACTATGACCTACAACTTGCCACGACTATGATACGATGGACGTTAGGAATCTAAACTCGCTGGATTTCTCTTCCACCAAATTCACTATCTTAAGTTGCAATTTTATAAGGACAACATGGTGGTCTTATGTGAAAATTGGCATGTATTCCTAGTTGGGTAGTTGGTGGAGGACTCGTGTAATCCTAATCTTGTAGTTGGTGGAGGACTCTTGTATGCTTAGTTTTTTTGATTACTAGAGGTCCCTTGTAGTCCTAGCCCTGTATTTGGCAGAGGCCCTGGGAGGCTCTGCGTAGTCCTAGTCCTGTAGTTGGTTGAGACTAGAGAAGAGTGAACCTCGAGCATGCTCGGGTTCATACAAACCCATATGCTCTGCATTTGGTAACCAGTGGCTGAAAAATGTTGGATGCAGCCCTAAGGCTGCCTGGAATACATGGATACGGGCTGTATCGATGTTTTCCAGGACTCCTAAGGGCTGTATCCAACTTCTTCAACCACCGGTAATCAAATGCAGAACAATTGGGTTTGGATGAACCTGAGTGTGCTTGAGGTTCATTCTTCTCTAGTAGATACCCCTTGTGGCCCTAATGCTGCAGTTAGTGGAGGTTCCTGGGAGGTCATTTGTAGTCCCACTTCTGTAGATAGTAGAGGCCCTGGTCATCCTAGTTCTCTAGTTGGTGGAGATCTCTTGTAGTCTCAGTCCTGTAGTGGATGGATGACCCTTCTAGCACTAATCTGGTAGTTGGTGAAAGCCCAGTATACTCCTAGTCTAGTAATTGGTGGAAGCCCAGTGTAGTACTGGTCCTGTAGTTGGTGGAGGCCCATTATAGTTCTACTTCTTTAGTTGGTTGAGATCCTTGACCAAAAACTCTAATAGGGACCCATCTCACCTCTAATGCCTAGTTAAAGACAACCAATAACGTCTCTGATGGCCAACTCATTCTACTGAATTTATTTGTAGACTTACGTATGAACTCAATATTTTTCTTAATAGTTGCATGACTATGGAGAACATTTGGTACTCCGACACCCCTATACCAAATTAAACAAATCCCACTATACGATATAGGATGTATTTCAGGCCGCTGACAGTCGTAGTTTGGTGGAGCAGTCCATTCCCTGCGGTTGAGTGATTTGCAGTATCAGTGTAATTTGTAACACAACCCTTGACCAAACTAATTGACTACATGCATCTCGGTTACATTGTTGGTAACACAGTGTGCGTTGACTATGTCGAAATGCATGTACACAGCTGTCCGACTCGCACTGCGACCTTTGATCGGATTCTTAGTGAAACTCAATCCGCCTGTCATCTGTTCACAAGTCCTACTTCCTCCAACAATCCCACAGAGCGCCTCGGGCCACAAGCTCAGCCCTCAAGAGGGAAGACATCAAAACGTGACACCACCTCACTACCATATCGCGTGATCGCCTGACATGATTTGGTATCTTAAACACTCTGCGCTGCTTTTTCTTTTTTTCGTTTGAGGATTATTTCGAGACATAATCAAACATTACATCAAAGACAAGAGGAAAACATCTCTGAGCTAGAAATCACAGATATCGCTTAGTGGTCTTTGATGTTCATTCAGAGGATCGGAGAAAATAGGATTTATTCGCTGCTTATGCCTCAAAACTATACAACATGGAATATGGAAAATATTGTCAGAAATGACAACCTGGTATTTCTTCTAATATTTATATATACACCGAGGTGCACTGAGCAATCAGCGCAACCCTTGAAAGTGAGGGGACAACCTCTCTTCTATTCCATACGAGTAGTGTGTGTGTGTGTGTGGGGGGGGGGGGGGGGTCCTTTATATTCTGACCGCTATGATCATAAGGTCCTTTGAGCTGTCTATCATACTGAAGCTCCCATCAACTTTAAGATGTTCAGCACTATAAACACGTAGTGTCACAGTAGGCACAATAGTGTCCATGTGTCTCGTACTGATAGAAATGTATACATATACATAGAGGAAGACTAAGGGTACTATTAGACGGGCCGATGGGGGCCCGATAATAAATGTAAACGAGCGCCGATCTGCTAGATCAGCGCTCGTTTACTGGGCCTATTACACGGCCCAGTAATCGTTTAACAGCGAATCATTGTGACCACTTAGAGTAGAAAGGGAGTATGTGCCCCCTTTCCCCGACACAGACTCCCCTTGGAACTCCGCCTGCCTCATTGCTTCAATGGGTGCCAAGTATAGGGTGCCTCCGCTTTCCACGGCTCTCCCCTGTCATGTCGATTCTTTCAGCGGAGAGCCACGGAGAGCGGAGGCGCCCTATACTTAACATTGAGGCAAGAAGAATTCTAAGCGGAGTCCACAGCGGGGATTCGGCTCAGAATTCCTGCCTGTTTTCCACAGTGTGAACGGGCCCCTAAGCACTCTACCGCTTGAGCTGTACTTTCAGCTTGTCCGTTTAACACATTGAGATGCTCAGCGACAAAAATTATGGGGTCAGTTAAAAAAAACTGGAAAGGGTCACCGTCATGGAGGATGGGGTTATCGAGGCAACAGTCCAGGCCTTGCAAGTTTCATGCTTAAGCACTATAAATTAGAACACGGTGCATGCATGGGATGGTTGCCTTGGCAAACTGAGCTGCTTCTCTCGATACTGAATTAAGGAGAGATATGGGGGGGGGGGGGGGGGGGGGGAGGCATCATGGCTGTGATCCTTCAAGATCTAAGCTTAAGTTATAGCCCATGGTTGACCCCAGGCCTCTGACCCAGGGTTGTGACTATAGAAGTGATCAAATGATACAATCTGATGGCTGGCTCTAGGTATACCATAGAATATAATGATACTACTTGATAGTGTCTGTATTGCTATTGGGTCTTGAATATATCTTCCACAGTAGCTGTATTTGGATGTAGTAATTCCAGCAGTCCTATTGAGCTATAGATATTTTCCCGTCATGAACATCAGGTCATATTAAATCTGGACAACATGGTCATAACTACAAATGACTCAACTCGCTCAGCAACGAGGCTTCGGGGAAAATGATACGATTGTCTGCGGTGTATCACCTCCCCGATGCATTTATTACCACTGGCAAGGTAAGCTGATACTTCACAGGACACTAATGGATGAGAGGAGAACGAGGGTCTGCGTAT